>NC_059219.1:13001941-13191984 GCF_020615455.1 Coregonus clupeaformis
TGTGTGTGTGTGTGTGTGTGTCCGTCCGTCCGTCCGTCCGTCCGTCCTCTCCTCCCCATCTCTCCAGTTTAAATGTCACAGAGCTCTTCCCCCAGTCTCTTGACCGCATCACAGTAGAATGTTAATGACTCTACTGGGTGAGTGTCAAATAGAGAGCTGATTGAGAGGGTGGATGGAGCAGGATGGAGCAGGGTAGAGCAGGGTGGAGCAGGAGACAGACTGGCCTGTGTGCATATGGCCCCATTGACACAGCAAACTGGCAGAACACTCAGAAAGAATAGAGAGATGCTTGTGTGAAACTCGAGTCCCCCCATATGATCATGATGGCACGTGATGGTACTGGGGAGAAGTCTAGTTCTGATGCAGAATGTTTAGATGAAAGTTGGCACCGTGTCTTAGAAGTGTTTGTTTTCCTCTCTTCTCTGAGTGGTCATGGACTTTGTATGACCCTGATCAAATGAAATGTCTCTGCAGACTTTGTATGACCCTGATCAAATGAAATATCTCTGCAGATGATGTAACAAAATAATTCAGCTCAGCACAAAAACTGCACCGGGACTTCCATTCCAATGTTGCTCAACTAACTGAGACGCTCTCTGAAGTTACGTTTAGTCCTTCTTCTACTAAACCTTTAGTTTCTCTGTTATTTGCTTGCTTGTGTGTGTGTGTGTGTGTGTGTGGGTGGGTGGGTGGGTGGGTGTGTGACCCTACTTACAGTGAGGTGTCTCTTTTGACCTGAGTATGTTACTCACTTGGCAGCCTCTTACTATCAACACACCTGTCAATGTCTGGGGGAATCCCCTGAGAGCCAATAAGAAGTGGCTGCAACTTGGTTTTGACCTTTAAACGCATGTTATGTTGCTGTCAACTTTCTCTCAGAGGGCCAGTAAATGCCCTAACCTGTGTTTTTCTCCTCTCTCTCTCTCTCTCTCTCTCTCTCTCTCTCTCTCTATCTCACTCTCTCTCTCTCTCTCTAACCTGTGCATGCTACCTACGTGGATTTGCAGGGGATTTAAGTGGGGACGGTAAAATTAAACCTTTTGTCCCTTAATTTTTCCCAGTTCCTAATGTGTGTGCTTGTGTATCTGTGTTATTAAACACAGGGCTTCTACAATGATCTGCGGTGTCCTCCTTTTGTTTAGAAAGGGTCATATTATTCTGTCACTCTGTCTATCCATTTGGGTACATTCTGACACTTTTCAGAGTGCTCTGATATTTTTGAGTAACCCTTATCTTGAGTCTTTTCTTCTTTCAGTAATAATGACACACTATCATAGCATTTCACAGCTTTTTAACACTAGTCCTCAGTCAAATAAAATCATTTGACTGTTATCAGCTGCTTTTTAACACTAGTCCTCAGTCAAATCAAATCATTTGACTGTTATCAGCTGCTTTTTAACACTAGTCCTCAGTCAAATCAAATCATTTGACTGTTATCAGCTGCTTTTTAACACTAGTCCTCAGTCAAATCAAATCATTTGACTGTTATCAGCTGCTTTTTAACACTAGTCCTCAGTCAAATCAAATCATTTGACTGTTATCAGCTGCTTTTTAACACTAGTCCTCAGTCAAATCAAATCATTTGACTGTTATCAGCTGCTTTTTAACACTAGTCCTCAGTCAAATCAAATCATTTGACTGTTATCAGCTGCTTTTTAACACTAGTCATTAGTCAAATCAAATCATTTGACTGTTATCAGCTGCTTTTTAACACTAGTCCTCAGTCAAATCAAATCATTTGACTGTTATCAGCTGCTTTTTAACACTAGTCCTCAGTCAAATCAAATCATTTGACTGTTATCAGCTGCTTTTTAACACTAGTCCTCAGTCAAATCAAATCATTTGACTGTTATCAGCTGCTTTTTAACACTAGTCCTCAGTCAAATCAAATCATTTGACTGTTATCAGCTGCTTTTTAACACTAGTCCTCAGTCAAATCAAATCATTTGACTGTTATCCGCTGCTTTTTAACACTAGTCATTAGTCAAATCAAATCATTTGACTGTTATCAGCTGCTTTTTAACACTAGTCCTCAGACAAATCAAATCATTTGACTGTTATCAGCTGCTTTTTAACACTAGTCATTAGTCAAATCAAATCATTTGACTGTTATCAGCAGCTTTTTTTCTTTATCTCAGCCTGCCGAAAGCAGGGCTGTCTCAACATTCCTATTTTCCTGGAAACTGTTGCTTCTTCCTTAAAAGCAGAGCAGTCAGGATAGACAGGCTCACACAGTGACTCTGGAGTTACCCATGACTCAATCTGTTTTTCCTGAAGACGTTTCTCTGGGGGCAAAAAACTGTTGTCCCTCACTCCTCCTCCCCTCCTCCCCTCACTCAAATACCTCTGCTGCTATTGGAGCACAGCTCAGACCTGAGGAACACATGGTGGGAGAACGCACAGGGAGGCAAATCACAGAGCTGGGCTGTTTGTCGTATGTGTGGGGGGGGGGTCGGGTTGTTGTTAAGGGTTAACAACTTTGAAATGGTGGGTTTTTGGAAAAGGTACTTTATTGTACTAAAGGTAAGTTAAGTACAAGTCTAGAGGTGGTTAAACAACTTAATGCCTAGCCTAACTCTTGTGTGTCATGTGGGACTATCCTGCTTAGAGTCAGAATGCTGCTGTTCATTATCCTCACCCCTCTCTCTCTATTTCTCTCTCTCTATTTCTCTATTTCTCTCTCTCTTTCTCTCTCTCTATTTCTCTCTCTCTCTCTCTGTGTCTCTCTCTGTCTCTGTCTCTCTGTCTCTCCCTCTCTGTCTCTGTCTCTCTCTCTCTCTCTCCCTCTCTGTCTCTCCCTCTCTCTCTCTATTTCTCTCTCTCTCTCAAACTGTTGGGCTCACCGTGTGTCACTCTCTTATTTCCACAGAGACTGACGACTATGCAGAGATCGTAGATGAGGAGGATACGTACACCATGCCCTCCAGTGAGTACCGTAGCATCTGTCAGACAGGGAGTAAGCAAGGGATCATGTGCTGAGGAGGAGGGAGGCAGCGACAGGCAGCTGTGCTGGGTTTTAGAGTGTCTCTCAGTGGTGAGCTGCAGACCAAACTCCCCTGGAAGACCAGATGTTCTCTCCAGACCCTGAGTGCCTTTGATCGTGGCCTCTAGTGCACAGCCTTAACCCAGTTTGGAGAAGTGTGCCCCACTTTCTGATTGGTTGTTGTTACCACATTCCTTCCTGGAGTCATTGAGACTGGAGTTCTCTCAAAGCACCATAGCTACAGGGGTCAAGTTGTTGTTAGGTGTCTTTCAGTTCTTCATCTTTTATTTTCATGTTTAAGTTTTGTGTCTACTACTTTTGTAGCAGTTTTATTTGGATTGTTCTTCACTTAACTGGAATATATGTTTGTCAGTTATTTTATGTTCATCTATAACTATTACTGTTCATAGAGAGTAGTTCACAAATAGCTAGAATCATATGTACACAGGGAATACCCAACACAGAGTGCATGAGGTGGATCTGTGGATCACTGTTAGTAGAATGAACTGGCTATGACTGTGACTGTGATTGTGACTGTGACTATGACTGTGACTGTGACTATGACTGTGATTGTGACTGTGACTGTGATTGTGACTGTGACTATGACTGTGACTGTGACTATGACTGTGATTGTGACTGTGACTATGACTGTGACTGTGACTGTGACTATGACTGTGACTGTGACTGTGACTATGACTGTGATTGTGACTGTGACTGTGTGTTCTGCTGTCACTGCTGCTTTGATTGCTTATTCAAACAGTTTCCTCTCAACATTTCCTTTTTCATGACACATCTGTCCTTTGTCCTACACTCTTAGAAAAAAAAGGTGCTATCTAGAACCTAAAATGGTTCTTCGGCTGTCCCCATAGGAGAATAGGAGAACCCTTTGAATAATCCTTTTTGGTTTCAGGTAGAAAGGGTCTACATGGAACCCAAAAGGGTTCTACCTGAAACCAAAAAGTGTTCTACCTGGAACCAAAAAGGGTTCTCCTATGGGGACAGCCGAATAACCCTTTTGGAACCCTTTTATCTAAGAGTGTTGTCCACACGACTCCATAGTCTACTTTATATCATAACAGTGGAGAAGTATTTAACATAGCCTGAAACGCTAGCCATTTATATTTTGTGCACGCACACACACACATACATAGCCAGCCAGCAACAGAGGCTGCTGACAAATGTCAGTGTAGTCCAAGGGTATGAATCTCCCTGTAGTTTGTTTGCACTGACTGACTTCTGCATGCAACAAATGTCACTCCCCTTTGCCAGAAAAGCACTCTGAGTTAGTCATGTGTTTCTCCAAACCAGGGACAAGGGAAGGGGGATCTTTTATACAGTTTAAACAATTTAAAATTATGTTCCTCCAATGTTGATGTACTTCTAAAAGATTTCTCCTCACATGAACTGCCCTGCAGAATACTATGGACTAGAGGAAGGTAATGGTGTCCGTCTCGACCCTGTACTTGAGGATTGCTTTTTGGTTGTATTGTGGTTGTCAGACCAGGGTCAACCATACATGTCAAATACTTTCAAATACTTTAGCTACACTTGATTTAGTGTGCCAAGTACAATTGAATCAATGGAGTGGTCGCACAATGCCAATATCCAACCTAAATCAAGTATTTGAAAATATTTACCATGTGACCCAGGTCTACCTATGGTTTGACTTGTGTGATGGTGTTTTTGTGATTTTGTTTCGATTTTGCCAATATAGCAGTACCTGTAGTGTTTTGATTGATTTCTATCCACCCTGGATATCTAGTGTTGTTCATTAATATACACTGTCCAGCCGAGAGAGAGAGAGAGAGAGAGAGAGGTGAGAGAGAGAGAGAGGTGAGAGAGAGAGAGAGAGAGAGAGAGAGAGAGAGAGAGAGAGAGAGAGAGAGAGAGAGAGAGAGAGAGAGAGAGAGAGAGAGAGAGAGAGAGAGAGAGAGAGAGAGAGAGAGAGAGAGAGAGAGAGAGAGAGAGAGAGAGAGAGAGAGAGAGAGAGAGAGAGAGAGAAGATAGATAGATAGATAGATAGATAGATAGATAGATAGAGCGAGCAGCCAGTCTCTCCTATTGACACGTTATGGATGGAAGCGATCACAGCCACTAATCAGACACAGTACTGCTGCAGTATGGTCACCCACCGCCCCTCCAGAATATGTGGGAAGTTAAGAAGAAAACTAAATATCATTTAAAGCCATCATACTGTTTCATAATGTTGTACATTTCTGTTCAAATATTTTTTATTGAACACACACAAGAATGGTGTATAGGTATGAAAGACATGTGTACAGTTCTTATCTAAACATAAGAGAACAGACATGAACAACAAGACCCAGAGTTCTGGACACAAAACAAATATTACAAAACATGACATACAGAACAGGGACAGGTAGAAAGAAAAAGGGTAGATGTAACCCCCCACTTATACCCCCATTCCACCCTATTCCCCTCCCGACTGCTCGAGTGTCGGGGCCAGCACATGCTGCCCAAAGGTATATATAAATATGACAATTGAGAGTGCGTTAAAAAGTACAAATTCACAGCACCGACTGGTCCAGGTAACATAATGTTGTACATTTCAAGGGAAAAATAGGATTATGTCTTGGCATGTCTGCTGAAACTTTTTGCATGGTGATTTCAAATTGACAATATGATTGTATTTATTCAACAAATCAGCCATTGCATGCAACTCCATGGACAGCCTTGGTAATCCTGATTTGAATGGAATTGCATTATTGCATGTTGTACTGTGATCTTCAGTGATCAGCTAAAACCAGATTGATTTCACATCAATCAATCGGACAGCCATACCACCCATTGCCGGTAATCCAGTTGATATAAAGACAGTGTGTCTAACGTTGTGTTGTACCCAGCCAGGGACTATGAGATTATAGAGTCAGTGTGTCTAATGCTGTGTTGTACCCAACCAGGGACTATGAGATTATAGAGTCAGTGTGTCTAATGCTGTGTTGTACCCAGCCAGGGACTATGAGATTATAGAGTCAGTGTGTCTAATGCTGTGTTGTACCCAGCCAGGGACTATGATATTATAGAGTCAGTGTGTCTAATGCTGTGTTGTACCCAGCCAGGGACTATGAGATTATAGAGCCAGTGTGTCTAATGCTGTGTTGTACCCAACCAGGGACTATGAGATTATAGAGTCAGTGTGTCTAATGCTGTGTTGTACCCAGCCAGGGACTATGATATTATAGAGTCAGTGTGTCTAATGCTGTGTTGTACCCAGCCAGGGACTATGATATTATAGAGTCAGTGTGTCTAATGCTGTGTTGTACCCAGCCAGGGACTATGAGATTATAGAGCCAGTGTGTCTAATGCTGTGTTGTACCCAGCCAGGGACTATGAGATTATAGAGTCAGTGTGTCTAATGCTGTGTTGTACCCAACCAGGGACTATGAGATTATAGAGTCAGTGTGTCTAATGCTGTGTTGTACCCAGCCAGGGACTATGATATTATAGAGTCAGTGTGTCTAATGCTGTGTTGTACCCAGCCAGGGACTATGAGATTATAGAGCCAGTGTGTCTAATGCTGTGTTGTACCCAGCCAGGGACTATGAGATTATAGAGTCAGTGTGTCTAATGATGTGTTGTACCCAGCCAGGGACTATGAGATTATAGAGTCAGTGTGTCTAATGATGTGTGTTGTACCCAGCCAGGGACTATGAGATTATAGAGTCAGTGTGTCTAATGATGTGTTGTACCCAGCCAGGGACTATGAGATTATAGAGTCAGTGTGTCTAATGATGTGTTGTACCCAGCCAGGGACTATGAGATTATAGAGTCAGTGTGTCTAATGATGTGTGTTGTACCCAGCCAGGGACTATGAGATTATAGAGTCAGTGTGTCTAATGATGTGTGTTGTACCCAGCCAGGGACTATGAGATTATAGAGTCAGTGTGTCTAATGATGTGTTGTACCCAGCCAGGGACTATGATATTATAGAGTCAGTGTGTCTAATGCTGTGTTGTACCCAGCCAGGGACTATGAGATTATAGAGTCAGTGTGTCTAATGCTGTGTTGTACCCAGCCAGGGACTATGATATTATAGAGTCAGTGTGTCTAATGCTGTGTTGTACCCAGCCAGGGACTATGAGATTATAGAGTCAGTGTGTCTAATGCTGTGTTGTACCCAGCCAGGGACTATGAGATTATAGAGTCAGTGTGTCTAATGCTGTGTTGTACCCAGCCAGGGACTATGAGATTATAGAGTCAGTGTGTCTAATGATGTGTTGTACCCAGCCAGGGACTATGATATTATAGAGTCAGTGTGTCTAATGATGTGTTGTACCCAGCCAGGGACTATGAGATTATAGAGTCAGTGTGTCTAATGATGTGTTGTACCCAGCCAGGGACTATGATATTATAGAGTCAGTGTGTCTAATGCTGTGTTGTACCCAGCCAGGGACTATGAGATTATAGAGTCAGTGTGTCTAATGATGTGTTGTACCCAGCCAGGGACTATGAGATTATAGAGTCAGTGTGTCTAATGATGTGTGTTGTACCCAGCCAGGGACTATGAGATTATAGAGTCAGTGTGTCTAATGATGTGTTGTACCCAGCCAGGGACTATGAGATTATAGAGTCAGTGTGTCTAATGATGTGTGTTGTACCCAGCCAGGGACTATGAGATTATAGAGTCAGTGTGTCTAATGATGTGTGTTGTACCCAGCCAGGGACTATGAGATTATAGAGTCAGTGTGTCTAATGATGTGTTGTACCCAGCCAGGGACTATGAGATTATAGAGTCAGTGTGTCTAATGATGTGTTGTACCCAGCCAGGGACTATGAGATTATAGAGTCAGTGTGTCTAATGATGTGTTGTACCCAGCCAGGGACTATGAGATTATAGAGTCAGTGTGTCTAATGATGTGTGTTGTACCCAGCCAGGGACTATGAGATTATAGAGTCAGTGTGTCTAATGATGTGTGTTGTACCCAGCCAGGGACTATGAGATTATAGAGTCAGTGTGTCTAATGATGTGTGTTGTACCCAGCCAGGGACTATGAGATTATAGAGTCAGTGTGTCTAATGATGTGTTGTACCCAGCCAGGGACTATGAGATTATAGAGTCAGTGTGTCTAATGCTGTGTTGTACCCAGCCAGGGACTATGAGATTATAGAGTCAGTGTGTCTAATGATGTGTGTTGTACCCAGCCAGGGACTATGAGATTATAGAGTCAGTGTGTCTAATGCTGTGTTGTACCCAGCCAGGGACTATGATATTATAGAGTCAGTGTGTCTAATGCTGTGTTGTACCCAGCCAGGGACTATGAGATTATAGAGTCAGTGTGTCTAATGATGTGTGTTGTACCCAGCCAGGGACTATGAGATTATAGAGTCAGTGTGTCTAATGATGTGTGTTGTACCCAGCCAGGGACTATGAGATTATAGAGTCAGTGTGTCTAATGATGTGTGTTGTACCCAGCCAGGGACTATGAGATTATAGAGTCAGTGTGTCTAATGATGTGTGTTGTACCCAGCCAGGGACTATGAGATTATAGAGTCAGTGTGTCTAATGATGTGTGTTGTACCCAGCCAGGGACTATGAGATTCAGAGGCAGAGGATTGAGCTTGGCCGCTGTATCGGAGAGGGACAGTTCGGGGACGTCCACCAGGGAGTCTACATGAGCTCGGTAGGCCTAAGTTGCGTCCCAAATGGCACCCTATTCCCTATGTAGCGCACTACCTTTGACCAGAGCTCTATGGGTATCCCTATGGGCCCTGTTCAAAATGAATGCACTACATATGGAATAGGGAGCATATAGACCTGTGGAAAAACAAGACACAATCCTCTTAGATTTATTTAAACGACCATTTTCTGATGTTTTTTTTATTTCTCTCTGTAGGAAAACCCTGCTCTGTCTGTGGCGATCAAGACGTGTAAGAACTGCACCTCTGATAGTGTCAGGGAGAAGTTTTTACAAGAAGCTCGTAAGTAACACACCTCCTGTAGTCCTTCTTGATCACAGCACATACAATATCTTGCACTTCATACGTATTCCACCAGTTATGTGTATACTACTGAGGGTTGAACACATACCCTTTTAGTTCGATTCTAGGGCGCATTCTCAGCGTAGCAATCTCAGACAGAGAGTTCTACCTTTTTAGGGCTAGAACATGCAGAGATTTGGTTAGCATCCCAAATGGCACCCTATTTCCTATATAATGCACTAAAACTAGTGCACTTGATAGGGAATAGGGTGCCATTTGTGACGAAGCCTTAGTGTAGCAGTGGGTTTTTGAAAAGCAGAAGACTTAACTGCTCTTCAGCTCCAGTGGTCCTGACAGAGAAAAAGGCTCCTTTATCCAGATGAAATGCCCAGACAAGGTGGGACTGAGCTAACCCCCATGTATGAAAACACAGCAGGCATTTGTGGAGGCTGCAGGGGGACTGGGGAGCACAGAGCACCGCTTTAGAGAGGGATGGGTTTAGAGAAAGTGGGTTTACACTAGTACAGTCCTGCTGAGTTCCCCAGTGCAATGCACACCCCTTCCCTTCCCCTTGCTGAAGTCTGAGACACACACACGCATGCCCACGCACTCTCTCTCTAACACTACACATATATACACACACACACACACATACACACACACACACACACACACACACATACACACACACACACACATACACTGCTCTAAAACATCAAATAGCACATCAGCTCCATAAAGGCTATGTGTTTCCCCTCCAACCCCAGCCTCTCCTCTCCTCTCCTCTCCTCTCCTCTCCTCTCCTCTCCTCTCCTCTCCTCTCTCCTCTCCTCTCCTCTCCTCTCCTCTCCTCTCCCTCCTCTCCTCCCCTCCTCCTCCTCCCTCTCCTCTCCTCTCCTCTCCTCTCCTCTCCTCTCCTCTCCTCTCCTCTCCTCTCCTCTCCTCTCCTCTCCTCTCCTCTCCTCTCCTCTCCTCTCCTCTCCCCTCTCCTCTCCTCCCCTCCTTTCCTCTCCTCCCCTCCTTTCCTTTCCTCTCCTCTCCTCTCCCCTCCCTCCTCCCTCCCCTCCCCCTCCCCTCCCCCTCCCTCCCTCCTCCCTCCTCCCTTCCTCTCCTCTCCTCTCCTCTCCTCTCCTCTCTCCTCCCCTCCCGACCCCTCCCCTCTCCTTCCCTTCTGACACCGCTCTCCTCTCCTCTCCTCTCCTCTCCTCTCCTCTCCTCTCCTTTCCTTTCCTCTCCTCTCCTTTCCTTTCCTCTCCTCTCCTCTCCTCCCGTCCTTTCCTCTCCTCTCCTCTCCTCTCCTCTCCTCTCCTCTCCCCTCCTCTCCTCCCCCTCCCCTCCTCCTCTCCTCTCCTCTCCTCTCCTCTCCTCTCCTCTCCTCTCCTCTCCTCTCCTCTCCTCTCCTCTCCTCTCCTCTCCTCTCCTCTCCCTCTCCTCTCCTCTCCTCTCCTCTCCCGACCCCTCCCCTCTCCTTCCCTTCCGACACCGCTCCTCTCCTCTCCTCTCCCGACCCGACCCCTCCCCTCCCCTCCCCTCCCCTCCCCTCTTCTCTCCTCCCCTCTCCCCTCTCCTCTCCTCTCCTCCCATCCTCTCCACACGAGGTACTCAGTAGCAGCAGGATTGATGAGATGTTGTCTGAGAGAAAACAAAGATGGTGGTTTGAGTCTGAGCCATCCTAAAATATCCCACTGTAAACATGGACCTGCTTCCTTCATAACAGCCTTGACATTTATCATAGACATGAATAATAATCCACTATATAATCAGTCTTCATTTCACTCTCTACCTTTTCGCCCCACATACAGTGACCTGATTATATAAGCTGTAGCCTAGCTAACCCCTGGACTATTAAGTTACACTCAGCATTTGATTGTTTGCTCCCGCTGACTGTGTGTGTGTGTGTGTGTGTGTGTGTGTGTGTGTGTGTGTGTGTGTGTGTGTGTGTGTGTGTGTGTGTGTGTGTGTGTCTGTGTCTGTGTCTGTGTCTGTGTGTGTTGTCCACATACAGTGACCATGCGTCAGTTTGACCACCCCCACATAGTGAAGCTGATTGGAGTGATCACAGAAAACCCAGTGTGGATCATCATGGAGCTGTGTACACTGGGAGAGGTACAGAACACGCGCGCGCACACACACACACACACACACACACACACACACACACATACACACAGTACAGCGCTTTAATACAGGAAGTACCTTTAGTACAGGAATCAGTATAACAGTGATGACCTCAGGCTCAGTAACAGTAACCTATAGCTCATGCTGAAGAGTAGTGTTGTATGACTTACTGTAATTTGAGTTTAGATTTGAGTTTTTTCACCCATTTTGTCTTAGATGGTACTTCTTCTACCTTTCACATGGTTTCAGCTGTTAGTGATGGCCATCTAGTGGTGGATAGAGGCATCACATTCAAGGTTCAATTTCAAGGTTCATGCAGTACATTGTAGAAGGCAGTTAGTAACTATGTTATATGTGATCAGGGCCGGATTAAGAAATCATAGCCCCGGGGCTTTTTTTATTTTTTTTACAGACCCTCTTTCCCGACACACCATAATTTTCTGTAAACAAATCCGTGTACCAAGATGCAATTCAATGCGTGGTAAATTTACTGTTGAATAAAAAGCCCCTTTATAATAAAGCCATTGTCATGACTTTCTCCGAAGCTGCCTCCCCTCCTTGTTCGGGCAGGCTTCGGCGTTCGTCGTCACCGGCTTACTAGCCACTGCCGCTCCATATATCATAATTCCATTTGTCTTGTCTTGTCAATTACACACACCTGGTTCTTATCCCCTCATTAGTACATGTATAAGTGTTCCCTCTGCCCCTTTGTCCTTGTGGGTGATTGTTTCATGTGAGATGAGTGTAGCTCGGTGGATCTACCTGTACTTTGTATTGCCGGGTATATTTTTCCCGTGTGCCTGTATTTGTTCCAGTGTGCCTGTTTTGCGCACTGGACTGTTGACGCTATCCAGCGTAACTGTGTACTACGGAATAAACTCTGTATTCTGTGATTTACCCTCCTGCGCCTGACTCGTTCAAATCACACTCTCACAGCCATAATGACGTTTGCCATGTGGCATAGGCTACAGTTGAGCAGAGGCGGTTTTAGGATTTCCACACATGATGATTTATTTTTTGCAGGGTCAAAAAAATAACTGCCTTTAAAAAAACACACATTTCATGCAATTCTATGTAATTTACATGACAGAAGACATTAGCGGAATATTTTTTAATACCACACAAATGACTGAAATGAGTGGCTGATCTGACTGACAAACTGAGATCAATCTGATCTGGAATTAAAACAAACAATAGCCCAGGCCAATGAAGCGACACGCAGATTGTACAATATCAGGAGGCAATATATATACAGTCTATATATCATAGGCTACAGTAGGCTACTAAATATAATTTCCAGTGGCACACTGACTCACCTAATGATGAAGATGAAGCCATATGCTACTCACGGTGATGGCTCGTCATGGAAATAGCCTGTCGCAAGATGAGCTACTTTTAAAAACAGTGCTGCTGTTAGCAAAACATTGGGAGTTGTTGAGAAAAAATATATATATATTGGTTCTACAGACAGATTAGTATTCTCTTTTCAGCAGTAGGCATTTGCTTTCCAAAATGTAGGTTTTTCCAGCGATTGTATTTTGAAATCTGCAATAAGGCAAACTGACAGCCGCAACCAACCATAGAAATGTAATCTATAGATGGCAGTTCCCTGGCATCCATTGCAAGTGTACCCATGAGTGTAACAGTCGCCAGGGTAAGAGGTTCCAAAACCCTTCTATGGATTATAAATCTATGGCCACAACGCAACAAGCTGTAACATATATTTGGCGCATATGCTGCCCAAGCTGTGGCCTTCCCGACTGTAGGCATACCGGTAACTGCCAAAATAAAGGAAACACTTGAGTAAATGAGGGATACAAAGTATATTTGATGGTGTGGAGTGCAGTTTCCTGGCATGGTTTAGGTCCACTTTTAGAATCTATGCCAAGGCACATTAATGCTGTTCTGGCAGCTAGTGGCCCAACACCCTTTTCAGACCTTTATGTTGGTGTTTCCTTTATCTTGGCAGATAGGCTACCTGTATAAACTTAATCCACAGTTATTTTTTATAAACAATTGATCCTCTGTGGCTAAATTATGCTCTCTGGTGTATTTTGAACATTGAGAGTCGGCTCCTGTGGTTGGATAAAAAAGTATTATAATAATAAATAAAAAATAAAAACATTAGCTTGGGCCCAGCCCCTGACTCACACAATTTACCAGTCACATTGATTTATTATGCAGTTGCCCACATGGGCCCCCTACCTCCTCTCCTCCCCCATCTGATGATTAGCTATTTACATAAGTATTCAGACCCTTTGCTATGAAACTCGAAATTGAGCTCAGTTGCATCCTGTTTCCATTGATCGTCCTTGAGATGTTTCTACAACTTGATTGGAGTCCACCTGTGGTAAATTTCATTGATTTGACATGATTTGGAATGGCACACACCTGTCTATATAAAGTCCCACAGTTGACAGTGCATGTCAGAGCAAAAACCAAGCAATGAGATCGAAGGAATTGTCCGTAGAGCTCCGAGACAGGATTGTGTCGAGGCACAGATTTGGGGAAGGGTACCAAAAAAGTTATACAGTATTGAAGGTCCCCAAGAACACAGTGGCCTCCATCATTCTTAAATGGAAGAAGTTTGGAACCACCAAGACTGTTCCTAGAGCTGGCCGCCCAGCCAAACAGCAATTGGGAGAGAAGGGCCTTGGTCAGGGAGTTGACCAAGAACCTGATGGTCACTCTGACAGAGCTCCAGAGTTACTCTGTGGAGATGGGAGAACCTTCCAGAAGGACAACCATCTCTGCAGCACTCCACCAATCAGGCCTTTATGGTAGAGTGGCCAGACGGAAGCCACTCCTCAGTAAAAGGCACATGACAGCCCACTTGGAGTTTGCCAAAAGGCACCTAAAAGACTCTCAGACCATGAGAAACAAGATTCTCTGGTCTGATGAAACCAAGATTGAACTATTTGGCCTGAATGCCAAGGGTCACATCTGGAGGAAACCTGGCACCATCCCTACGGTGAAGCATGGTGGTGGCAACATCATGCTGTGAGGATGTTTTATAGCAGCATGGACTGGGAGACTATTCAGGATCGAGGCAAAGATGAACGGAGCAAAGTACAGAGAGATCCTTGATGAAAACCTGCTCCAGAGCGTTCAGGACGTCAGACTGGGGTGAAGGTTCACCTTCCAACAGGACAACGACCCTAAGCACACAGCCAAGACAACACAGGAGTGGCTTTGGGCAAGTCTCTGAATGTCCTTGAGTAGCCCAGCCAGAGCCCGGACATGAACCCGATCGAATGTCTCTGGAGAGACCTGAAAATAGCTGCACAGCAACGCTCCCCATCCAACCTGACAGAGCTTGAGAGGATCTGCAGAGAAGAATGGGAGAAACTCCCCAAATACAGGTGTGCCAAGCTTGTAGCGTCATACCCAAGAAGACTCAAGGCTGTAATCGCTGCCAAAGGTGCTTCAACAAAGTACTGAGTAAAGGGTCTGAATACTTATGTAAATGTAATATTTAAGTTTTTATTTGTAATAAATTTGCAAAGATTTCTAAAAACCTGTTTTTACTTTGTCATTATGGGGTATTGTGTGTAGATTGATGAGGGGAGAAAAACTATTTAATCCATTTTAGAATAAGACTGTAATGTAACAAAATGTGGAAAAAGTCAAGGGGTCTGAATACTTTCCGAATGCACTCTATATATTTCCTTTATTATTATAGATTTTTATTTTATTTTATTTGTTTATGTTTTTTTCTCTCTTGGGGCCTCCACTGGCCTGGGCCCAGGGGTTTCAGCCCCGGTAAGCCCCTGCATTAATCCGGCCCTGTATGTAATGTGCATGCTAAAGTGAGGATTATCTTTGTTTTCTCTTCCCATCTTTACAGCTACGCTCCTTTCTGCAAGTGAGAAAATACAACCTCGACTTGGCATCACTGATTCTCTACGCTTTCCAGCTAAGCACAGCACTCGCCTACCTGGAGAGCAAGCGGTTTGTACATAGGTAAGCCCTCACACCAATCTAGCCTTATTAATATGGCTTGTGTGTGTTTCCTGTAAACTCACTACTCTTATAATAATAATAATAATAATAATATGCCATTTAGCAGACGCTTTTATCCAAAGCGACTTACAGTCATGCGTGCATACATTTTTTTTTGCTTCTCTGCTTCTTGCAGGGATATAGCTGCCAGGAACGTTCTGGTATCCTCAGTGGACTGTGTTAAACTGGGAGACTTTGGCTTGTCTCGATACATGGAGGACAGCTCCTATTACAAAGGTAGGAGTTTCACTTGTTCTGGGGACTAACTGTCCACAGCATACCAGAGGAGATCACTTTCAGCTGTTTTTGTTATCAGTAAGTCATGCATTAGGTTCCTCATTCTTTAAGCAGACAGCAGTGGCTGCTGTCATTCATGGACATTATAAACATGGAAATATATGTAGCACGTATGCGTGGGGTGAGTGAAAGAAACACAACTGCTCTTTCATTAGCGTATGACTCTGTAAGACTGCTATTGTGAACCACTCATCTAACTATGGGTGAGGGAAGTCCTGTGGGAGGGAAGTGTTTGTCTTATTCGGTCTTGTCACTTGTTCCTTTGTCCATGTGTATCTGTCCAAAGCAATCACAATAAAAACCTTTGATCACAAAAAAAGTCACGCTTTCACCTCTCCCCCCAGCCTCTAAAGGGAAACTGCCTATCAAATGGATGGCACCAGAGTCTATTAACTTCAGACGCTTTACCTCAGCCAGTGACGTGTGGATGTTTGGTGAGTTTGGGAATTTGATACAGTACTTATCAAACAGTACTCAAAAACCTTTAAGACAAAGGCTGTATGTTATTAGCTGATAAATTATGGTTTAAATAAATATATGTTTCTCTGTACTCCAGGTGTGTGTATGTGGGAGATCCTCATCTACGGAGTCAAACCCTTCCAGGGGGTGAAGAACAACGATGTCATCGGCCGGATAGAGAACGGAGAACGTCTGGCCATGCCCCACAACTGCCCCCCCACCCTGTACAGCCTGATGACCAAGTGCTGGGCCTACGACCCTAGCAAGAGACCCCGCTTCACAGAGCTCAAAGCCCATCTCAGGTACGTCCGTCAGTCGGTCTATCTGCATGTACATTGCTGTAGTGCATGGTACGTTATTGAAGACTATCTCCTATGACTAGAATGTCATAAGAGCCATACTTTAGGTAAATGTATTTTGCAGTTATAGCTTTCACTGAGTCTGGACTGAGGTACATTGACTCAGGAAGTAAACTGAAATTCAAATTTCAAATGTTTCTCATGGGGGGGGGGGGGGTTTACTTGGGAACAGATTTCCGAAATTAAATTAATTTCTAGCTGAATTCCTGCTGATTTTACAGTTTTTTGTGAACAAAAACTAAAATCATTTTCTTTTTACTTTGGGGGGGCCAAAGTAAATCACTCGCTGGCCGGTTTTGACCTGCGGGCCGTCTGTTACCGACCCCATCTAGATAGATTTTCATTCTTGGTCACTAGATGGCACTCTGTCACAAAAGCATCCACACAGTTCATTCATTGAAGGTGGAATTGACTGGCTTGTTTGTACAGGTAGATATACTGTAATACATGCTCAGTTCTCTGGCTGACACTTGGCTTTATGGTGTTTTGGGTTCTGTGATCCAGTTGAGGTCAGCTAAACCTCTGGGTGACACTTGGCTTCATGGTGTTTTGGGTTCTGTGATCCAGTTGAGGTCAGCTAAACCTCTGGGTGACACTTGGCTTCATGGTGTTTTGGGTTCTGTGATCCAGTTGAGGTCAGCTAAACCTCTGGGTGACACTTGGCTTCATGGTGTTTTGGGTTCTGTGATCCAGTTGAGGTCAGCTAAACCTCTGGGTGACACTTGGCTTCATGGTGTTTTGGGTCCTGTGATTCAGTTCAGGTCAGTCATACCTCTGGGTGACACTTGGCTTCATGGTGTTTTGGGTTCTGTGATTCAGTTCAGGTCAGTCATACCTCTGGGTGACACTTGGCTTCATGGTGTTTTGGGTTCTGTGATTCAGTTCAGGTCAGTCATACCTCTGGGTGACACTTGGCTTCATGGTGTTTTGGGTTCTGTGATTCAGTTCAGGTCAGTCATACCTCTGGGTGACACTTGGCTTCATGGTGTTTTGGGTTCTGTGATCCAGTTCAGGTCAGTCATACCTCTGGGTGGCATGGGACATAGGGAAGTCCCTCTGTTGGTTTCCATTAGATCGCACAGCCACAAAGTCAAAATTGGCTATAAAATGTATTAAAACACAAATTAACTTTTTGTGTGGTAAGGCTAGGGTTAAGGTCAGGGTAAGGTTTAAAATCACATTTTAAGAAGATAAATTGCCGAAATAGGCGGGGTTTATGGCTTTGTGGCTGTGGTGACCTGTGACGACCCTCAGTAGCTCTGAATCGTCAGACCGTGCCCGTCTGTCCCACTTCCTGTCTGGGATGACCTCATCGTTGGTATGGTACAGTGCCAGGGCCCTACCCTCACCTTGCCTTCTATCCTTAGGATTCCATTGGTGAGGGAGTCAGACCTGTGCGTTTGATTTAGCTTGGAGTTCGCACTTTTGGGGACTATTCTATTGGTTTCATTTTATGGGGCAAACTATATTGAGTGCAGCTCAAGTGTTTGATATGTGTTTGACCCAGGTTTATTAAGGACTGAGTGAAAGCGACAATCTGCAGAAATAACAAAGGGACACCCTGAAACTGTTTCGGTAAACAGCTGAGGAACGGGGCTGGAGAAATTTAACCTCACTCAAATTCATAGACAGAGCTATGGATGCAAGGACTGACCATCAATGATATCAGAATGATAGTTTGAACCTTTTTATGAAGCTATACAGTGTTAACAATTACATTGTTTACAAACAATGGTGTGAAACAAGCTTATATTTTGGGTTCTGACGGGTGAACTAAGCTCTTGAGGCATTCATAAGGTATATTCTTCAAGAATCAATGGGATATATCATTTATTTAAATGTCCAAAAATGAATGTAGCATTTGCAAAAAGGTCAGTATGGAGTTGAGGAAATCACCTTTAGGTAACACTGAAGACATTCCTTCCCAGAAAAGGTCTAGACAGAGACACTGGTAACTGGCTTCGACTTCCCCTCTGATGCAGTGCTGGACATTTTCCCTTCATTGACAGGGTAGGGTTTTTCTGAGAATGAAGTGTGAGCATCATTTCTATGCATGCTCACACTTGTGTTGCTAGGCATTTGGATGTCCAGGTAAGATACCTTGGGGCCATGATGAGGTAGTTTTAACTTCACTCAATGACGTAGGGATCTGGCTCCTTTCCATCAATGACTGCTATGGAACAGAGCTATAGCTGCTGCATCTGTATGAGCCGTCCTGTTGCCTGCCATGCTTTCTCCCATCATAGTGCCCCTGGTTTACACAGAGAAGACATGTCGGAAAATAAAAGTGCATATTAAGGGCTGTGCTTTTATTATACTGTTTAAAACTCAGCATGAGTCACACCTCCAGTTTATACTTGTCTTTCTCCCACCACATCGGTCATGTTATGGTGCTCCAGCAACATGGCAGAGAGGGCTGTGTCCTGGAAACCATGTCAATATTTACACTCTTAATACTATTTACATGAAAAGCCAGGCCCTTAAAAGGCATTTGATGTGGGGTTCGTTGATCGAGACTTGTATTATATCATAATAATATCAATTAGGGAGCGCAACTGCCAAAAAGGGTTGTGTGTCTGTGTGTGTGTGTGTGTGTGTGTGTGTGTGTGTGTGTGTACGTGCGTGCGTGCGTGCATGCATGCAGATGACCTGAGTCATTTTCCCATTGAAAAAGCAACTACCAATGAGAAATGAGTAACAGAGGGTTGAGATCAGACTTGTCTCACAGACTGGTCTCACAGACTGATCACAGAGACTGATTGACTGGCTTCTGCAGTACTAAGGCAGGATCTGTCTCCACATGTCAGCTGAATGAAAACGATGAACCTCAGGTACAAAACTAGTCATAACAAACATGACTCTCCCTTATTGTTGCTGAAGTGTGTATTTGTATTTAATAATGTATGGTACCACTGTAATATACCCTTACATGGTACCATTGTAATATACCCTTACATGGTACCACTGTAATATACCCTTACATGGTACCACTGTAATATACCCTTACATGGTACCACTGTAATATACCCTTACATGGTACCACTGTAATATACCCTTACATGGTACCACTGTAATATACCCTTACATGGTACCACTGTAATATACCCTTACATTGTACCACTGTAATATACCCTTACATGGTACCACTGTAATATACCTTTACATGGTACCACTGTAATATACCCTTACATGGTACCACTGTAATATACCCTTACATGGTACCACTGTAATATACCCTTACATGGTACCACTGTAATATACCCTTACATGGTACCACTGTAATATACCCTTACATGGTACCGCTGTAATATACCCTTACGTGGTACCGCTGTAATATACCTTTACATGGTACCACTGTAATATACCCTTACATGGTACCACTGTAATATACCCTTACATGGTACCGCTGTAATATACCCTTACGTGGTACCGCTGTAATATACCTTTACATGGTACCACTGTAATATACCCTTACATGGTACCACTGTAATATACCCTTACATGGTACCACTTTAATATACCCTTACATGTTACCACTGTAATATACCCTTACGTGGTACCGCTGTAATATACCCTTACATGGTACCACTGTAATATACCTTTACATGGTACCACTGTAATATACCTTTACATGGTACCACTGTAATATACCCTTACATGGTACCACTGTAATATACCTTTACATGGTACCACTGTAATATACCCTTACATGGTATCACTGTAATATACCCTTACATGGTACCACTGTAATATACCCTTACATGGTACCACTGTAATATACCCTTACATGGTACCACTGTAATATACCCTTACATGGTACCACTGTAATATACCCTTACATGGTACCGCTGTAATATACCCTTACATGGTACCACTGTAATATACCTTTACATGGTACCACTGTAATATACCTTTACATGGTACCACTGTAATATACCTTTACATGGTACCACTGTAATATACCCTTACATGGTACCACTGTAATATACCCTTACATGGTACCGCTGTAATATACCCTTACATGGTACCACTGTAATATACCCTTACATGGTACCGCTGTAATATACCCTTACATGGTACCACTGTAATATACCTTTACATGGTACCACTGTAATATACCTTTACATGGTACCACTGTAATATACCCTTACATGGTACCGCTGTAATATACCCTTACATGGTACCGCTGTAATATACCCTTACATGGTACCACTTTAATATACCCTTACATGGTACTACTGTACTGTAATAGCTGCTACTTGGAAGTCAGTTGTAAAGCTGTAAAGTCAGTTGTGAAGTCAGTTTTAAAGTCAGCTCTGTGGTATTGTCATGCAGATATGACTCCAGCTAGTCTCACTATGAGAGGAGAACTCTGTACTCTGAGCAGGGAGGGGACAGTATTATTAAGTTCCATGGAAAAGAGGGCTGTCCAAACCAAACCCTATGTGCTATGTCTCTGAGGCTGAGGCTTTCTATCTGCTCTGCAGTGCACTGAGCTGACCTGAGAGACTGGCTGTCTGTCTGGCTGCTTGACCACGTCTTGCCAGATCGGCAGTCTTGGCACTAGTGGTTCTTTAACCTCACCGTCACCGAGCCATCTTCTCCAGCCTCTATCTCGGCTCCACAGCGGAGGGCTTCAGTTCAGAGACCACCCTTTAACAAGCCACCCGCCTGCCTGCCTGCCCGCCTGCCTGCCCACCTGCCCACGCGTTTATTACACCCTGTGGACAGATGCCAAGTGCAACACGCTGCCTGAATAGCCCAGTGGAGTAAGAAGGAGGCAGCTGAGCTGGACAGAACAGACAGAGGGCTAGTCCCCCATTCTGTTCTCTTGTGAAGACTATTTTATTGACTGAGCTCCGTTCCGGTTCTAATAGGCCGTTGTTGCTGGGATTCTCTGCCTGGTTGTCTGTCTGGTCTCTCTGCCTGGTTGTCTGTCTGGTTTCTGGGACTCTCTGCCTGGTTGTCTGTCTGGTTTCTGGGACTCTCTGCCTGGTTGTCTATCTGGTCTCTGTGACGCTGTGCTGGTAGTGATGGCCTTGTGTCATGTATACTGGACGTCTCTCCCCTAATGGATTATCTAAATGGCTATGGTCTCCTGTTCCTCTAGCAGCTCAAGAGGTAGTTCATCTCCCACTATTGTAAGGTAACAGTCAGGGCTTTTCCTTCCTTATCTCCGTGACTCTGTTGTCTGACTATGTCCTAATGATGTGTGCCTTGAGCAAATGTGGAGTGATGTAGTTGGCTGTGAAGGAATGGTTTTGATTCAGGTCCCTCACAATATAATTTTAGGGAATTATTCTGAGCATTGATGTTCTGGAACTCTAGCAAAGTGATGATGGTGAGTAGTGAATGTGTTTGGAGCATCATTTAGCATGACACTCAGTGTGCTCCCATTGAAATACTGTTGAGGTTCTGTCAGATAATTAGATTTAGTTTTAAAAGGTAGTAGCTGTTAGCTAGGCAACATAAAGTAATACTTTATACAACCTTTTGTCAGCGACCACTGCATAATAATTTCTTATAGACAACCTTTTGTTGTTAGTGGCAACAGGGCTTTGTTAATGGCCTGTTACTTGTTAACAGACTGGTCAGGTTTGTGTTGTGTGTTCTGGAGAATGACCAGGACAGGTGTTCCCCATGGTGTTGTTCTTGTCTCATTTACTGCTGCATGGCATCCAGGACTAATGCTGTTTCCACAAATAGAGAGAGAGAGAGAGAGAGAGAGAGAGAGAGAGAGAGAGAGAGAGAGAGAGAGAGAGAGAGAGAGAGAGAGAGAGAGAGAGAGAGAGAGAGAGAGAGAGAGAGAGAGAGAGAGAGAGAGAGAGAGAGAGAGAGAGAGAGAGAGAGAGAGAGAGAGAGAGAGAGAGAGAGAGAGAGAGAGAGAGAGAGAGAGAGAGAGAGAGAGAGAGAGAGAGAGAGAGAGAGAGAGAGAGAGAGAGAGAGAGAGAGAGAGAGAGAGAGAGAGAGAGAGAGAGAGAGAGAGAGAGAGGTGTTCAGGGGACACCGTTCTTCATGTAGCTGTTCTTTGTTTAGTTGGGAAGAGATACTCCAGAGTTCTCAGCATCCAGACATATGTTTAGCTCAGTGAATTGCCTGTGTTCTGTTCAGACTAGACATTGGATGACAGAAGGGGGGATAAAACACAGAACATTGGGGTCTGCGTTAATGCTGGCTGAAAGGTATAGTCAGAACACTACAGTAGAATAGAGTAGACCCACCTCTCCTCTCATTGTGTGCTTCTCTTATTCCTCTAATGGCTATTGCAGGCTCTGAGGGGAGGGAAGCTGTTTCATGTGTTTGAGCAGTTTCCCCTCTTTTTGTGCATGTCCAATGGGTTTCCATTTGCTGTGGACCAAAGGCAGAAAATCACTGTAGCAGATCCAGGCTGTGTGGAGTGAGACCGCTGTCTGCTTTCCTTACTCTATATTCCTTCAAGGTCCTGTGTGTGTACCGTATGTCTGCTTCTCAAATGGCACCCTATTCCCTTTATAGTGCACTACTTTAAACAAGGCCCATACAGCTCTGGTCAAAAGCAGTGCACTATATAGGGAATAGGGTGCCATTTGGTATGCATCCTATGTACTGTAGCTCAGGGCAAGGGGATGTAGCTGATTACAGGAGAAGGTTATTCTAGTACTCAGCTGTGTTTATGTGAAACCCACCCTGTCACCTAACAGGACAGCTCTGTAAACAGAACCATCTGAGAACCTAGCAGGGGTTAACAGTGAAGGACATGGGCCTTGTGGCTGTAGCTAACCTTCAACAATATCCATCCCTGAATTCTAGTGGGTAAACCTGCCACTAGGTACAGTACAGTAACAGTACAGTGCAGTAACCACTACAGTGTTTATCCAGCATGTCTCCCATGCTCCTGTCTCCTCTCTCAAACCCCACAGCACCACAGGTTTAGGTCTTTAGGAGAGCGATGGACCAGACGCTAAACTGAACTAAACTAGAGTTACGTTCTGGGCTGGACACTCCTGATAGTATCACGGATACACACACACACAGACACACACACAGACAGACACACACACACACACAGACAGACACACTCAGTGGTTTGTTCTGTCTCTCTGCAGTCAGATATTGGAGGAGGAGAAGCTCCAGCAGAAGGAGAGGACACGTATGGAGATGAGACGTCAGGTCTCTGTGTCCTGGGACTCAGGGGGGTCCAACGAGGCACCGCCTAAAGTAAGAGCTTACACTCACTCACACACACACACACACACACACACACACACACACACACACACACACACACACACACACACACACACACACACACACAGAGTCACACACACACTCACAGATGCACACTAATAGACACACACACACACAGCGACTTTGCGGACAGGCCACAAGGAGGCCACAGACGTCATCATCAACACCTATCTTGTCAGTCAGTCAGTCACTCTATTGGCTGCTCCCATTACAAGAGGAAATGTCATGGTATGACCTCTGTGAATACTGTCTACAAATACAACAGTACAGTCAAGCTTGAGGCTTTAGTCAGTGACTCCCTCAGGAACTACACACAGAGTCAGCTGGAGCCACAATTTCAGTTCTGTTGCTCAGACTGTCTGTCCGTTAGACATTATTATGAGGGAAACGTTCTTCATAGCTTCACTTTTTCCATCCTCCAATGTTATTTAGGGACCTTTCATTTTCTGTCTGATATACTAATGTAATTTCTGTTCCCAGTTGTCTCTCTGCTGCAGCTGTACGCCTTATCTACGCCTTATCTATTGTTAACCCATGGTCCTATTCTCAGGAACTAGTCTCCACCATGGACAAATACAACACTGCTGGCTGGCTGCTGTGACTGAACTGCTCTGTGTACAGCCACCATATACAACCAACGTTTCTCTTCTAATACTGTGTGATGACTATGGATGATGACTATTTTATCAAAGGTTTTATTCTATGGAAATATGTCCCCCTTCCTGCTCCCCCCCACTGACTACCCTGCTCTCTTCCCCTCACTGACTACCCTGCTCCCCCCCACTGACTACCCTGTTCTCTTCCCCTCACTGACTACCCTGCTCCCCCCCACTGACTACCCTGCTCTCTTCCCCCACTGACTACCCTACTCCCCCCCCCTACTGACTACCCTGCTCTCCCCTCCACTGACAACCCTGGTCTCCTCCCCCACTGACTACACTGCTCTCTCCCCCCACTGACTACCCTGCCCCTCCCTCACTGACTACCCTGCTTTCCTCCCCTACTGACTACCCTGCTTTCCTTCCCTACTGACTACCCTGGTCTCCTCCGCCACTGACTACCCTGCTCTCCTCCCTTACTGACTACCCTGCTCTCATTCCCCATTAGTTCCTCTACCAGCTCTCTGCTTACTCCTTATCACTCAGCTGGCTTTGTCTTCAGCAATGTTCCATCATGTCTCAATGTGCTTGTTGTGGTTTTGTCTGTGTGTCTGACCACATCTCCCTGTGTCTCAGTGTCTCTGTTCCCTTGTCCCTCCCTCCGTCTGTCTGTCCGTCTGTCTGGTCCCTCCGTCTGTCCGTTTGTCTGTCTGTCTGTCTGTCCGTCCGTCTGTCCGTCTGTCTGTCTGTGTGTGGTGTGTGTGTGTGTGTGTGTGTGTGTGTGTGTGTGTCATCATCACCATGCTATACACATTGTGTGTTTCCTGTCCTGTCCTGTCTGCAGCCCCCCCGCAGGCCATCCTTCCAGCAAAGCTTTGGTCTGGAATGTCTGTCGGCGCCTATACCTCAACGCTTTGGCTCTCAGCCCTCCCTGTGCTTTGGCGAGCGCCCCCCTCCCCACCACCGCTACTACTACCCCCATCTCCTCCCCCCGTGCTCCGGGTCCCGGCCCCCCACCGTGCAGCCCTGGAGCAGACCCTCCATGCCCCCCGCGGTGGTCAGGTCCTCTACCCCCCACCTCCACACTGACAGGCTGACCCGCCCCCTGCAGCAGCAGCAGCTGACCCATGCAGTCCACAGATCCATACAGGCAGGTGGGACAGGACAGAGGGCCACAGCATTAAAGAGATCACTTATTCTAGATTCTAGAGCTGTAAAGGTTTATGACATACGCCACTCTAGTGGTATCTCTATGAAAGACACACAGCAGAGCTGGACACTGTCCAGTTCCAATCCAGGGATTTCAGTGTAAACTGTGGGTCAGAGAAAACACTGTAACTGTTTCTCATAGTGCTCCTGTTAGGATCCAACAGTGATCCATTATAGTGCTATTTCACTTTGAGAAGAGGCACAAAATGGCTTGAAATCTAGTTAGATTATTATTGTGAATTTGTTAAAAGTTGTCCACTAAATACTGACACTGAATAGGATGGCAAATACACTAGAATAACATGAAATTACATTTACAATTAAATAATTTTTAGGTCCATTGTAGATTTTGTGATTTTCTTTCTTGAATATTGTGCCACTAAGCTGCTTGGAAAGCCGCATGTTGCCTTAACACATGCTAACACAATGTGCCTTTGCCTTGAGGGGGAAATGCTGTTGAACTGTCCTCAGGTTGTCACTCACTTTCAGACCCTGTGTAGGATGCTTGTATAATCCTTGTCCCAAATGGCACCCTTATCCCTATGTAGTGCACTACTTTTGACCAGGGCCCATAGGAATCTGGTGGAAAGTAGTGCACTATGTAGGGAATAGGGTTCCATTTGGGATGTGGCTATGCAGTACTGTACAGCAGGGTGACATTCAACAGATGGTGGTCTCATCCCACCAGATCTCTGGGTGATGCACTCTACTGTTATTCTACCATGAAAACATGCTGCTCTCATTGGTCGTTTGTTTTTGCTTCCGTAGTCGTCATCTTAGCCATCCTAACTTCATGTACAACCACGTAGTTGTCTTCTGTTGACAACTAGAATCTTGGATTTCCTGTATTCTGATGTTTCCATTATACGTGTTCGCAATGTATATCTGAACTCTGTATCTCGCACATCATTTCATGTTTAGTTTCCACAGTGTTGTCACTCGTTGTAAGTCTTTAACGTACAGCCTGTTCTGTTTTATTCACTGTCTTTTGCTAATCAGGAGGTTTGGCCTCGAGAAGCTTACTGTGAAAGGGTCTGTAAGGTAGATGTCTCCCAATGATCAAATATAAGGAGAGTCTGAGTGCAATGCTCAGTCGAGGAGGAGATTGTTGCCTGCCTGCCTATCAACAAGTCACCCTGAATTGGAGATTATTATTCACCCCTCATTCTCTCTCCCCCCCCTGCACCAAAGATAACCAGCAACTCTACTAAGTCCAACACCGGAACTGTCATGTAACTTTGTTGTGGATGTGGAACTAACCTCCTGCTTGTTTCATAGATTTTCTTTGTTGTGGATGTGGAACTAACCGCCTGCTTTTTTCATAGCTTTTCTTTGTTGTGGATGTGGAACTAACCGCCTGCTTTTTTCATAGCTTTTCTTTGTTGTGGATGTGGAACTAACCGCCTGCTTTTTTCATAGCTTTTCTTTGTTGTGGATGTGGAACCAACCCCCTGCTTGTTTCATAGCTTTTCTTTGTTGTGGATGTGGAACTAACCCCCTGCTTGTTTCATAGCTTTTCTTTGTTGTGGATGTGGAACTATCCCCCTGCTTGTTTCATAGCTTTTCTTTGTTGTGGATGTGGAACTAACCGCCTGCTTGTTTCATAGATTTTCTTTGTTGTGGATGTGGAACTATCCCCCTGGTTGTTTCATAGCTTTTCTTTGTTGTGGATGTGGAACTAACCGCCTGCTTGTTTCATAGATTTTCTTTGTTGTGGATGTGGAACTATCCCCCTGGTTGTTTCATAGCTTTTCTTTGTTGTGGATGTGGAACCAACCCCCTGGTTGTTTCATAGCTTTTCTTTGTTGTGGATGTGGAACCAACCCCCTGGTTGTTTCATAGCTTTTCTTTGTTGTGGATGTGGAACTAACCCCCTGCTTGTTTCATAGCTTTTCTTTGTTGTGGATGTGGAACTAACCCCCTGCTTGTTTCATAGCTTTTCTTTGTTGTGGATGTGGAACTAACCCCCTGCTTGTTTCATAGATTTTCTTTGTTGTGGATGTGGAACTAACCGCCTGCTTGTTTCATAGCTTTTCTTGGTTGTGGATGTGGAACTAACCCCCTACTTGTTTCATAGCTTTTCTTTGTTGTGGATGTGGAACTAACCCCCTGCTTGTTTCATAGCTTTTCTTTGTTGTGGATGTGGAACTAACCGCCTGCTTGTTTCATAGCTTTTCTTTGTTGTGGATGTGGAACTAACCGCCTGCTTGTTTCATAGATTTTCTTTGTTGTGGATGTGGAACTATCCCCCTGGTTGTTTCATAGCTTTTCTTTGTTGTGGATGTGGAACTAACCGCCTGCTTGTTTCATAGATTTTCTTTGTTGTGGATGTGGAACTATCCCCCTGGTTGTTTCATAGCTTTTCTTTGTTGTGGATGTGGAACCAACCCCCTGGTTGTTTCATAGCTTTTCTTTGTTGTGGATGTGGAACCAACCCCCTGGTTGTTTCATAGCTTTTCTTTGTTGTGGATGTGGAACTAACCCCCTGCTTGTTTCATAGCTTTTCTTTGTTGTGGATGTGGAACTAACCCCCTGCTTGTTTCATAGCTTTTCTTTGTTGTGGATGTGGAACTAACCCCCTGCTTGTTTCATAGATTTTCTTTGTTGTGGATGTGGAACTAACCGCCTGCTTGTTTCATAGCTTTTCTTTGTTGTGGATGTGGAACTAACCCCCTACTTGTTTCATAGCTTTTCTTTGTTGTGGATGTGGAACTAACCCCCTGCTTGTTTCATAGCTTTTCTTTGTTGTGGATGTGGAACTAACCCCCTGCTTGTTTCATAGCTTTTCTTTGTTGTGGATGTGGAACTAACCACCTGCTTGTTTCATAGATTTTCTTTGTTTCCCATTCACACAAATTGCATCTGGAGTTTGTGTGCCAGTCAGTGTGTGTGAATGCCTAGTTCCCTCTCTAACACAGACCTAGCTATGGAGATGCAGCAGCATGTATTTAACAGAGCTCTCTGTCTCTCTCTCTCTATAGCCCAGCAGACCAGGGTACCCCAGCCCACGCTCCAGTGAGGGGTTCTACCCCAGCCCACAGCACCTTGGGCAGCCCACCCACTACCAGGTAGAGCAAGGAGAGCAGGTACATGGGTCGACAGGTAGCCTAGTGGTTAAGAGCGTTGGGCCAGTAACCGAAATGTCGCTGGTTCGAATCTCCAAGCCGACTAGGTGAAAAATCTTCGATGTGCCCTTGAGCAAGGCACTTAACCCTAATTGCTCCAGTAAGTCGTCTGCTAAATGACTAAAATGTAAATGTGTTATAAAGTATTTATAACAGAATAACCACTACCAAGGAGAGATGGTACATTGTGTTATAAAGTATTTATAACAGAATAACCACTACCAAGGAGAGATGGTACCCTGTGTTTATACCAAAACAGAATCCCTAGATGTCATGGGATTCAGTTTTGTTAGTTCGGTTCCTGATCTAAGTAGATACATTACTAATTCAAAGGCTCCTGTCCTTCCCAGATGGCAGGATACCCTGGCCCCCACGGCATGCCCTCCATGACGAGTGGGATGTACCCTCCCCAGGCCTCCCACGACCCCCATGACACCTGGAACCACCACCGGCAGCAGGACCTCCCTATGTGGTCCCCCAACATTGAGGTAAGGATTGGGGATGGACCAGTGTTGTACACCTGGTGCTCCCAATAACAAGACGGTACTGTAGTAGTGATGGTGGTTGGTGAGGGAGAATGCACTGATTCTCTCTTGCTCTCTCTTTCTCTCTCTCTCTCTCTCTCTCTCTCTGTCTCTCTCTCTCTCTCCCCCACTTCCTCTCCCTCTCCCTCTCTGTCTGCCTCTCTGTCTCAGGACAGGGGGTCTCTGGACATGCAGGTGATGGGTCAGGTTCTGCCCCCCCTCCTGATGGAGGAACAGCTGATGATGCAACAGCAGCAGATGGAGGAGGACCAGCGGTGGCTGGAGCAGGAGGAACGCTTCCTGGTAATAACACACACAAATACAGTGCCTTCGGAAAATATTCAGACCCCTTGATTTTTTCCACATTTTGTTACGTGACAGCCTTGTTCTAAAATTGATTAAATTGTTTTTTTCCTCATCAATATACACACAATACCCCATAGTGACAAAGCAAAAACAGGTTTTTAGACATTTTCGCTAAGTTATTAAAAATAAAAAACAGAAATATGACATTTACATAAATATTCAGACCCTTTACTCAGTACTTTGTTGAAGCACCTTTGGCAGCGATTACAGCATCGAGTCTTCTTGGGTATGATGCTACAAGCTCGGCACACCTATATTTGGGGAGTTTCTCCCATTCTTCTCTGCAGATCCTCTCTAGCTCTGTCAGGTTGGATGGGGAGTGTTGCTGCACAGCTATTTTCAGGTCTCTCCAGAGATGTTCAATCGGGTTGAAGTCTGGGCTCTGTCTGGGCCACTCAAGGACATTCAGAGACTTTTCCCGAAGCCACTCCTACATTGTCTTGGCTGTGTGCTTAGGGTTGTTGTCCTGTTTGAAGGTGAACCTTCGCCCCAGTCTGAGGTCCTGAGCGCTCTGGAACAGGTTTTCATCAATGATCTCTCTGCACTTTGCTCCGTTCATCTTTGCCTCGATCCTGACTAGTCTCCCAGTCCCTGCCGCTTAAAAACATCCCCACAGCATGATGCTGCCACCACCATGCTTCACCGTAGGGATGGTGCCAGGTTTCCTCCTGATGTGACGCTTGGCATTCAGGCCAAAGAGTTCAATCTTGGTTTCATCAGACCAGAGAATCTTGTTTCTCATGGTCTGAGAGTCTTCATGTGCCTTTTACTGAGGAGTGGCTTCCGTCTGGCCACTACCATAAAGGCCTGATTGATGGAGTGCTGCAGAGATGGTTGTCCTTCTGGAAGGTTCTCCCATCTCCACAGAGGAACTCTAGAGCTTCTTGTTCACCTCCCTGACCAAGCCCCTTCTCCCCCGATTGCTCAGATTGGCAGGGGGGCCAGCTCTAGGAAGAGTCTTGGTGGTTCCAAACTTCTTCCATTTAAGAATGATGGAGGCCACTATGTTCTTTGGGACCTTCAATGCTGCAGAAATGTTTTGGTATCCTTCCTCAGATCTGTGCCTCGACACAATCCTGTCTCGGAGCGCTATGGACAATTCCTTCGACCTCATGGCTTGGTTTTTGCTCTGACATGCCCTGTCAACTGTGGGGCCTTATATAGACAGGTGTGTGCCTTTCCAAATCATGTCCAATCAATCGAATTTACCACAGGTGGACTCCAATCAAGTTGTAGAAACATCTCAAGGATGGCACTGTATATATACAAGCACACACACACACACTATATATATACACACATACACACACACACACCACACACACACACACACACACACACACACATAATCATTGTACATACCTGCCTCCTGTAACCCCTCTGATGGTGATGCAGGAGATAAGACTTGCCCCTTCATGTTCTGTTTTCAGGTAGTTTACTTACAACTGTAATGTCTGACACAAAGATAGATCAGCATTCCTTGGAAAGCCCTGTGATGTTGTACGTTATGTTTTACACTGGTTTCATACCCCTCAGTTATTTTAGTAGTACTGTATCATTATCTCTGAGATATGTCACAGAGTGCACTTCATGGATCATTTTTCACTTTCAACGGACAAAATACGTTTTCAGAGAAGAAAGGGGGGAAACAAACTGTCGTCTGATGTTTTTCAGACCTTTGGCAAAGCTGTGAAGTTCTGTGTGTTCTCAAAGTTTTCTATTGTGTGTGTGTGTGTGTGTGTGTGTGTGTGTGTGTGTGTGTGTGTGTGTGTGTGTGTGTGTGTGTGTGTGTGCATGCATGCATGCTGCAGGTGTGGCTACAGCAAATTCCTAGCTAATGATAGGTTTGTCCCTCCATGCGCCGTCAAGTGTGTTCAACTTATTTTGACCCACTGTTGGTGAAAGCCAAATGATCTTTGCTGGAAAGCTGAGTAGGTTGTATGTAGTTTAGACCCGTAGACACTTCTTTCATACAAGGGGAGGGACTACTAGAAGAAAGGGAGGAGAGGACCAGGGGAGAGAGAGGGTGGGAGAAAGAGAGAGGGTGAGAGAGCGAGAGGTGGAGAGAGAGAGGAGGGGGGGGAGGTTGAGAGAGCGAGAGGTGGAGAGATAGAGAGGGATAGAGAGAGAGGGAGAGACAGACAAACAGAGAAAGACAGCTATCTGGCTGCATTTTCACTTTGTGTGAGTCAGTCAGTGAGCCAGTGAGTCAGTCAGTCAGTCAGTGAGCCAAGCTGTATAAACAGGAGTAAAAGTGGTAAACCTCTCTCATCCTGTTGATGGAATTCCTAGCAGCTCGCTCCATGCTCTGCTCCCAGGCACTGAAACACCCGGCAGAGAACAGCAGTCCAAAGGATGCAGGTTTTCAAGTCCTGCCTCGGAAAACTGGTACAGCATTAGGGAAGGAGGGAGGGATGTGGGGTGGTATCTCGTGACTCTGTGTTTTTAATGCAAATTGTTTGGCAAGCAGCTGGTGTGAGACTGAAGTGTTAATAAGTTAACGGGCAGAGCAGCAGCAGGAATACATGTTCTGCTCTGTGGGATTCTAAGCTGTGTACAACATGTTGAACTGTTCCTTCTGTGTTGAAGCGCTGGAAAGAGAAATAATTGAATGTGCCTACTACTGTAGATGTTAATAACCATAAAACATATTGATGCACATCAAGAAATAACAGTGACAATCGCACTGGAAAGCCATTTAAATTTACTTTAGGTGCATTACAGCGCATTAGATAAAGTCGCTCAGAAGAGGTGGTTTTAGCTGCAATCTAGAGTTGACTTTGCTTGTGGAAAACCGTATCAAGCAATGTAAGGGTTTTACGCGTGTGCAGTTGTTGGGTCTCGAGCTTTCCTCAAGTTGGAGGACCAGCGCGTGTAAAGTTATTTGGAGCCATTACACATTTACCTCAGCAACAGAAAGTCTCGTCAAGAAAGCCTAACTAGCTTACATTTGCTGAAAACCTATATTGTAATACATTACACACACACACACACATCAATTCTAATGAATGGAGAATGTCTCTTGTTACCATTTGTCCTGTGTTTACTTAGCAGTGATTTGTATTTGTCATGATGTTGGGTTGTATATTAATTTAGATTTGATCTGACTGATTTTAATATCTGTGCATCAGAAGTCAGTGCACGTTAACAGATATCATACCACTATTGAAGCAAATTAATGTCAATTTTCACTGTGGAATATAGAAATAATGATTGTTTTCCACGTTGAAATCAGTCTGTTCATTCGTTCGTTCGTTCGTTTGATCATTAATTTAACCCGCTGTGTCTCTCTCTCTCTCTCTCTCTCTGTCTCAACCAGAAGCCAGATTCAAGGAGATCCAGAGGCAGTATTGACCGGGATGACTGCAGCCTCCAAGGCCCAGTAAGTCTCCTCTTTTTACTTGGTTTCCCTAGATGGAATAACAGTCAGCTCTATCTCTTTATCTCTTTACCTCTCTCACAAACATGCAAAATACCTTGGTCTCTCTCTCAAAAGAAGTTGAAGAGCTTTTGTCTGGGGGGGTTTTCCCCGTCAACGTCTCTCTGTCTGTCTGTGCTTGTTGTACCACTCCTAGCCTGGGGCTGTGTAGGAGTTCTATAGTGAGTCAGTGAGTACTTGTCAGTCGTACAGTGGGATAGACACTCCCAGACAGCCTGTGTAGTAACTCTAGAGGCTCAAGTCAATCAAACCAGTATTTCTGTATTTACGCTGTAGTACTGTATATTAGCAAGCATAAATGTTTTCCTAACTGAATGGTTTTGTGGTAAAATAGAAAAAGTCCCCCTGACAGATAGATGCTATCAGTTTTTAGAACAAGACTTGAGTTTCTACATATAAATACATAATAGATAGATGCTTACTACATAGGCATTCCATAAGCACGTTTTAGGTATTTGTGTTAGCACTCTGGCGATTTGCCTTCAACTGGAAAAGGGAAAGTCAAGGGCCAAGGGGTTAACCGATTGACACAGATCATCTGGGGACAAACAATTGTAAATAGATATTGATAATAACAAAAAAAAGAATGGTTGAAGATTTGGTCTTTGCTCTTTGAATTCACTTTAGGACACCAACATGTTTACTGGGCTTAAAAGGAGAAGAATAGAACACTGACTGAAATTAAGGAATATACATCTGTTCTCATAGAATATAGAATGTAGAACTATTAGAACATAGAATGTAGAACTATTACAATATCCATCTGTTCTCATGTATAGAATATAGAATGTAGAACTATTAGAAAATAGAATGTAGAACTATTAGAACGTAGAACTATTAGAACATAGAATGTAGAACTATTAGAATATAGAATGTAGAACTATTAGAATGTAAAACTATTAGAACATAAAATGTAGAACTATTAGAATATAGAATGTAGAACTATTAGAATATAGAATGTAGAACGGGTAGAACATAAAATGTAGAACTGGTAGAACGTAGAACTATTAGAACATAGAATGTAGAACTATTAGAATATAGAATGTAGAACTATTATAACATAGAATGTAGAACTATTAGAACATAGAATGTAGAACTATTAGAATATAGAATGTAGAACTATTATAACATAGAATGTAGAACTATTAGAATATAGAATGTAGAACTATTAGAACATAGAATGTAGAACTATTAGAACATGAAACGTAGAACTGGTAGAACATAGAATTTAGAACGATTAGAATGTAGAACTATTAGAACATAGAATGTAGAACTATTAGAACATAAAACGTAGAACTAGTAGAACATAGAACGTAGAACTATTAAAACATAGAATGTAGAACTATTAGAACATAGAATGTAGAACTATTAGAACATAAAATGTAGAACTGGTAGAACATAGAACGTAGAACTGGTAGAACATAGAACGTAGAACTATTAGAACATAGAATGTAGAACTATTATAACATCAAACGTAGAACTGGTAGAACATAGAACATATAACTATTAGAACGTATAACTATTAGAACATAGAATGTAGAACTATTAGAACATAAAACGTTGAACTATTAGAACATAGAATGTAGAACTATTAGAATATAGAATGTAGAACTATTATAACATAGAATGTAGAACTATTAGAATATAGAATGTAGAACTATTAGAACATAGAATGTAGAACTATTAGAACATGAAACGTAGAACTGGTAGAACATAGAATTTAGAACTATTAGAACATAAAATGTAGAACTATTAGAACATAGAATGTAGAACTATTAGAACATAAAACGTAGAACTGGTAGAACATAGAACGTAGAACTGGTAGAACATAGAACGTAGAACTATTAGAACATAGAATGTAGAACTATTAGAACATCAAACGTAGAACTGGTAGAACATAGAACGTAGAACTATTAGAACGTAGAACTATTAGAACATAAAACGTTGAACTATTAGAACATAGAATGTAGAACTGTTTAATTTGTTCCTTGTCATTGCTCAGTATCATTACATTGAGCTGTATGGACAACTGTGTTCTGAGCTGCATGGAACATTAGAAGGGTATAGCCCCAAACCAAACCCACTCTTAGCTAAAGACACAGCCACATTAAAGCAGCCGTTCTCATGCAATCCACACTACTTTACTGGGCCATTTGCAAAAAACAAAATCAAGCTTCAGCACAAGATAACTGTCAGGATAATTATAGCCAGGCAGAGGATGAAGCCAAGGAGTGATGGATAGCCGTTTAGCATGTTGAGTTGATGCACAAAAATATTGAATAAAACTCTCAATAACCTCTAGGCTATTCTGTAAACTTCAATCAGCAAGTGTTTTATTGACTTACAATTAAACAGGGAATGCTGCATATTGTCTGTTCTACAGTTTGTTTTAGGGCTATCACAGTAAAGCAGAGATGGGTTTTTACTGTGGCACATCATGTAAACTGATGGTTTGCTGTGGTCCGGTTAGATCTGTGTCGCCAAGCAGCAGGAGTATTTTGTGTTGTTGGAGAGACCACAACATCACAGATGGCACCAGAGAGACTGCTAACTGGGATGCTGTGGAAAAACAGTGTTGGAAATGTGGAATGAATCCTGCTCGTTTATTTCAACTGCTTGTTTGTGTTTGTTTGTGCAGACAGGAAACCAGCACATATACCAACCCATAGGCAAACCAGGTAATGTCTCAGCCAATGTAATTACGGGTTTACCACCACGTATTGTTTTCACTGTTCCCCTGTGGTTCTCTAACTCTGACTCTAACTGCACTGTTATTCCCTCAACTGTTCTACCACATTCCTCAACCAATTTAACTGCTGAACTATGTTGACAGGCTGACAATTTGGCTATTTCTGCTAGGCCTGTGTTAGATTATGTTGGCATAATAGTAGATATTTGATAGGAATTTCATTGAATCTTTGAAAGTTTGATAAGAAATGCTACAATTCCAATGCATCTTCCATATAGTCATGCATTGATTATATGTCCTTATGTAACTGATGATCGGTCCTTTGCCTCCACATAACATGTATATATTGTACTATATGTTGTAGTTCAAGTGTCTGTTGATTCTGTTGTACTCAAGTATCTGATGGGTCCTTTGCCGCCACAGAACATGCAGCTCCACCAAAGAAGCCCCCCCGTCCTGGAGCCCCCAGTCACCTGGGTAGTCAGGCCAGCCTGAACCCCGTAGACAGCTACAATGAGGGAGTGAAGGTAAGCTGATGCTCACATGTTTATTTTACCATACCTAGCAATCAAACTTTACACAGATTCTACAACAATCCAATGATTTGGCTTTATCGCTCAATTTAAGCCCACAGATGTGCAACATGTCTCAAAGTAGTTTCAATTTATTTGTAGTTATTGTGTTGCTATTTTACTCCAAAACAAAGTGTTTATCCATCATTTTAAAGCTAGAATCCTTAATTGAAACGATAACAAACTGGGTCACCCCACCTCTGTTTTGGTTTTTTTTTAAAGCTGAGGGATGGACCTGGAGAAATGTAACCACTCAAAAATTAATAGACAGAGCTATGGATGCAAGGACTGGCCATTCATGATATCAACATTATAGTTTTAACCATGTTTTGAAGCTATATGGTGTTCGTTTACATTTACTTTGTTTACAAACATTGGAATAAAACAATCTTATATTTTGGGTGCTGATGGGGTATGACAGTTGAACTAAGCTCATGAGGCATTTATAAGTTATATTCTTCAAGAATCAATGGGTACATACACTGAGTGGACAAAACATTAAGGACACCTTCCTAATATTGAGTTGCACCCCCTTCCTTTTGCCCTCAGAACAGCCTCAATTCGTCAGGGCATGGACTCTACAAGGTGTCAAAAGCATTTCACAGGGATGCTGGCCCATGTTGACTCCAATGCTTCCCACAGTTGTGTCAAGTTGGCTGGATGTCCTTTGGGTGGTGGACCATTCTTGATACACACTGTTGAGCGTGAAAAACCCAGCAGCATTGCAGTTCTTGACACAAACCGGTGCGCCTGGTACATACTACCATATCCATGTCTCAATTGTCTCAAGGCTTAAAAATACTTCTTTAACCTGTCTCCTCCCCTTCATCTACAGTCGTGGTCAAACGTTTTGAGAATGACACAAGTATTGGTCTTCACAAAGTTTGCTGCTTCAGTGTTTTTAGATATTTTTGTCAGATGTTACTATGGTATACTGAAGTATAATTACAAGCATTCCATAAGTGTCAAAGGCTTTTATTGACAATTACATTAAGTCTATGCATAGAGTCAATATTTGCAGTGTTGACCCTTCTTTTTCAAGACCTCTGCAATCCGCCCTGGCATGCTGTCAATTAACTTCTGAGCCACATCCTGACTGATGGCAGCCCATACTTGCATAATCAATGCTTGGAGTTTGTCAGAATTTGTGGGTTTTTGTCCACCCGCCTCTTGAGGATTGACCACAAGTTCTCAATGGGATTAAGGTCTGGGGAGTTTCCTGGCCATGGACCCAAAATTCTGATGTTTTGTTCCCCGAGCCACTTAGTTATCACTTTTGCCTTATGGCAAGGTGCTCCATCATGCTGGAAAAGGCATTGTTCGTCACCAAACTGTTCTTGGATGGTTGGGAGAAGTTGCTCTCGGAGGATGTGTTGGTGCCATTCTTTATTCATGGCTGTGTTGTTTATAGGCAAAATTGTGAGTGAGCTGAGAGAGAAGCAACCTCACACATGAATGGTCTCAGGATGCTTTACTGTTGGCATGACACAGGACTGATGGTAGCGCTCACCTTGTCTTCTCCGGACAAGGTGTTTTCCGGATGCCCCAAACAATCGGAAAGGGGATTCATCAGAGAAAATTATCCTCAGCAGTCCAATCCCTGTACCTTTTGCAGAATATCAGTCTGTCCCTGATGTTTTTCCTGGAAAGAAGTGGCTTCCTCGCTGCCCTTCTTGACACCAGGCCATCCTCCAAAAGTCTTTGCCTCACTGTGCATGCAGATGCACTCACACCTGCCTGCTGCCATTCCTGAGCAAGCTCTGCACTGGTGGTGCCCTGATCCCGCAGCTGAATCAACTTTAGGAGACGGTCCTGGCGCTTGCTGGACTTTCTTGGGCTCCCTGAAGCCTTCTTCACAACAATTTAACCTCTCTCCTTGAAGTTCTTGATGATCCGATTAATGGTTGATTTAGGTGCAATCTTACTAGCAGCAATATCCTTGCCTGTGAACCCCTTTTTGTGCAAAGCAATGATGACGGCACGTGTTTCCTTGCAGGTAACCATGGTTAACAGAGGAAGAACAATGATTTCAAGCACCACCCTCCTTTTTAAAGCTTCCAGTCTGTTATTCTAACTCAATCAGCATGACAGAGTGATCTCCAGCCTTATCCTCGTCAACACTCTCACCTGTGTTAACGAGAGAATCACTGACATGATGTCAGCTAGTCCTTTTGTGGCAGGGCTGAAATGCAGTGGAAATGTTTTTTGGGGATTAAGTTCATTTTCATGGTAAAGAGGGACAATTCATCTGATCACTCTTCATAACATTCTGGAGTATATGCAAATTGCCATCATAAAAACTGAGGCAGCAGACTTTGTGAAAATTAATATTTGTGTCATTCTCAAAACTTTTGACCACGACTGATGATTGAAGTGGATTTAACAAGTGACGTCAATAAGGGATCATAGCTTTCACCTGGATTCACCTGGTCATTATATGTCATGAAAAGAGCAGGTGTCCTTAATGTTTTGTACATTCAATGTATAATTAATTTATACATCCAAAAATGGATGTCGCAATTTAGGATTCTATCTTTAAGCTAAGGAGTTCACGACTACTTGCATCTAAAACATGACTAACTGGCCCCATTTCTGTTAGAACACTCCTACATTCCTTAACCACGTTGGCCAGATCACAACGACTACCACTGTACTTCAACTACACAGACTTCCCCTTTTTTTATGACACCCAAAAGACTGGAGAGACATGTCACTATTTCCCTAGTGATGGTTACTATGGTAACAGTCAGCTTGAGTTTCTCTGTATCAGTATAGAGCATCCAGGAGCATTACCTTCCCTAAGTTATCCAAACTGTTAGCTCTGCTCTGCTACCGCTGGCCTTCAAATGGCACACTATTCCCTATATAGTGCACTACACTACTTTTGACCAGAGTCCTATGGGCCCTGGTCAAAAGCAGTGCACTAAATAGGGAATAAGGGGCCATTTGGGGCGCACGCTAAACCTCAGCTAAAGCAGTCCCAGCTGTAATTCACCCCCTCTCCCCTCCTTCCCCAAACACGCTCATAAATACCACATGATCAACCAGGCAGTCAGGCCTGCAATGCATCCTGGGAAGGAACACACTCTTTCCATTACCCTGCCTTATTAACATCACCATGGAAAATTATTTTAAAAAGAGGAATAATCTATCTAATGTGGTTCCTTCTTTCTGGAAGAAAAAAAAGAAATCAGGGATGGAAGCCAAGCCAACATGTAAACACTGACATGGACATTATCAGCCCATCATGACTGGAACTGAGATGGTCAGACTGGGCTATGATATGATGCGTCACAAATTACATCCTATTCCCTATATAGTGCACTGCTTTTGACCAGAGCCCCATAGGCCCTAGCGGTCAAAAGTAGTGCACTATATAGGAAATAGGATGCCTTTTGTGACGATGTACTACCATGTACTCAGTACTGTACTACCATGTCCTGTTCTGATGAGGGAATTAGTGAAATGTCAAATAAAACACAAAGGCTACGTTTACACAGGCAGCCAAATTCTGATATTTTGTCAGTAATTGGTCTTTTGACCAATCAGATCAGATCCTTTGCCAATAATTGGGTACATTTTCAGAATTGGGCTGCCTGTATAAACACAGACATAGTTGCATGACCACAACATTTGAGTCACCACCTCTGTAGATGTTTAGGTATTTACTCAACCAACCTCTCCAAAACCATCATTATTTTGATAACACTTTGCTCTCTTGTGTTGTTGCGTGTATTGTTAATGCTTGTTGCATTAATATTTTCTCCCTCTTCTGTCCCTCTTGCCTCTGCCTTACTGTTGTTGAGCTTAGCCCTGGAGGGTAAGAGAACGCTGTGAATGTGTGTGTGTGCGTTCATACGCTCCTGTGTGTCTCTTTAGACCTAATTTCTCACAGAATTGTCAATCAGTTGTTATTTGATGTTGAAAAAGCAGGCAATGGGTTAGATTATATAGTGGGGTGGGACTATCTGTATCTCTGGTAACAGTTGTGAATTTCTAATGCATCATCTGATTTGGGGTGCTTTACAAATGGCACCCCATACCCTATATAGTGCACTACTTTTGACCAGAGGGCCCTGGTCAGAAGAAGTGCAGTATATAAGGAACAGGGTGCCATTTGGGACTCAACCAGGGTTCATTCACCTGTTGTCTGTTCATTGAACCATTTTAGCCTTCTCTTCCTAATGCATTTCTTCCATTCACCGTACTGACACAACACCTCTTTACATCCATAAAGTGGGCCATGTAGTGGGTCTTATAATGGGCCATGTAGTGGGTCTTATAGTGGGCCATTTAGTGGGTCTTGTAGTGGGCCATGTAGTGGGTCTTGTAGTGGGCCATGTAGTGGGTCTTGTAGTGGGCCATGTAGTGGGTCTTGTAGTGGGCCATGTAGTAATAATAATAATAATAATAAGCCATTTAGCAGACGCTTTTATCCAAAGCGACTTACAGTCATGTAGTGGGTCTTGTAGTGGGTCTTGTAGTGGGCCATGTAGTGGGTCTTGTAGTGGGCCATGTAGTGGGTCTTATAGTGGGCCATGTAGTGGGTCTTGTATTGGGCCATGTAGTGGGTCTTGTATTGGGCTGTGTAGTGGGTCTTGTAGTGGGCCATGTAGTGGGCCTTGTAGTGGGCCATGTAGTGGGCCATGTAGTGGGTCTTGTAGTGGGCCATGTAGTGGTCTTACAGTGGGCCATGTAGTGGGTCTTGTAGTGGGCCATGTAGTGGGTCTTATAGTAGGTATTGTAGTGGGCCATGTAGTGGGTCTTATAGTGGGCCATGTAGTGGGTCTTGTAGTGGGCCATGTAGTGGGCCATGTAGTGGGCCATGTAGTGGATCTTGTAGTGGGTCTTGTAGTGGGTCTTGTAGTGGGCCTTGTAGTGGGCCATGTAGTGGGTCTTGTAGTGGGCCATGTAATGGGCCTTGTAGTGGGTCTTGTAGTGGGCCATGTAGTGGGTCTTATAGTGGCCATGTAGTGGGTCTTGTAGTGGGTCTTATAGTGGGTCTTGTAGTGGGCCATGTATTGGGTCTTGTAGTGGGTCTTATAGTGGGTCTTGTAGTGGGCCATGTAGTGGGTCTTATTGTGGGCCATGTAGTGCTTGTGTATGGTCAGATATGTGTTTGTGTGGCTGTAATAATGTGTGTTTGTCTACGACATTGTTTCAAACAACCCTCTGAATCCTAAACGTAACACACTGACTTGTTCCTAAATGGAATCTGTGCACTTTTGACCCTTTTGACATGAATTATAAATAATGCTGAATTCCATATAACTCCACTGTAGAATGTATTGCTTATTCCAGATGCTGATATCTTCCTAACATAACCTCTAACCCTCTCTAGATCCAACTTACAATTTCAAGGATATATTTGACTTAATTTAGCTTTCAAATTCCTTGGGTTTTTGTCATTGTGATTCACTACCATGAATGACTGTGGTGTTGATTGACTCGTGATATATACTGCCATCTATTGGTGAGAGTTAAGAAATGCAAGGTTGAACATTATATAAAACATCTGACCCTCTGTGTTATTTCTCCATCTCTGCTCACAGTGTATTCTTGTCCTTCATTTAGCTCCAGCCTCAGGAGATCAGCCCGCCCCCCACTGCCAACCTGGACCGCTCTAATGACAAGGTCTATGAGAATGTCACAGGACTGGTGAAGGCTGTCATAGAGATGTCCAGTAAAATTCAGCCTGCGCCTCCCGAGGAATACGTGCCAATGGTCAAGGTAGGAGAGACACAGTTTTCGTTAACTCCACATTTAATCATCAGGGTTCATTAGGGCACACTGTAGCAAAACGTCTACGTTTCACTCTTTTTGGAAATGTTTTATCCCTACTGAACATGGCCTAGGGCTTTTTTTACATTTACCCAGAGCGACTTACAGTAGTGAGTGCATACATTTTCATACTTTTTTCGTACTGGTCCCCCGTGGGAATCAATCCCACAACCCTGGCGTTGCAAGTGCCGTGCTCTACCAACTGAGCTACACGTGACAGAGCAGAGTTCTAGGATTGGTTCATATGAGTGTTTGTGTTTCAGGATGTGGGTCTGGCACTGAGGACACTCCTGTCCACAGTGGATGAAACAATCACGTTACTTCCAGCTAGCACACACAGAGAGGTACGTTAACCAGGCATGGGCCATTTCTGATCCAGTACTATGTTAGTACCCTCTGCCTTCCCTTATACAGGAACGCACAGGAAATGATGTTTTAATGAGTAATATAATACTGTGCACCCTGTTCATTCTCTCAAACGATTTTTATTTAATCTCTCAATATATAATAATAATAATAATAATAATATATGGAACATTATGTTTTAATAAAGTACTATCTTATCTTACTATCCTATCTTATCTTAAAGGTGGAGATGGCCCAGAAGCTGTTGAACTCTGACCTGGCCGAGCTGATCAACAAGATGAAGCTGGCCCAGCAGTATGTCATGACCAGCCTGCAGCAGGACTATAAGAAACAGATGCTGACAGCCGCACACGCCCTGGCTGTAGACGCCAAGAACCTTCTGGACGTCATCGACCAGAGCCGGCTCAGGATGTTGGGCCAGGCCCGGCCGCCACCTCACTAGTGCTGGGGGAGGAGGGTTTGGAGTGTGGGATGAACTGGCTCAAAGCCTCTGGCTGAATGACTGTCGGGACAGATTGAAGCCATGTAGTGGGTTTGTTCACCTGTACTGTCATGTCTAATCAGTGATTACTTCAAGGTAGGGAGGAAGGAGGAAGAATGCACTGTTAAGTCATTTGAACTGGGCACTGCTTCTACAGTACCGTCAGGATGGACTGGACACCATGCGCATCACTAGGCAGACTAGCGACCACCTCTGACCCTCACTCCCCAACACAGAACTCCTTTTTATAGACTTGGAATCTTTGAAGAGTTATTTTATTTTATGCTGCACCGATTGTGTCGGCTGACTAACTGTGAATTCCTACAGTCCCAGATTTCGGCTGAAGAAGGATCAGGATGCACACTTCAGAAATTGCTCCCCCTAGAGGACATAGGGGAGATGACGTGGACAACACAACTGAACTGGAACCTCTATGCTTTAGTAGACAGAACTCCTCACACTACGTCTAACATGTCTGTTTCATTGTTAACAAGCTCAATAGTGATTAATGGTGGATCACAAACACTGGTATATATTTTGTCTTGGCTCAATCGGCCATCTTGTCAAATAGGAGAAAATAAAGTATGAAATAAAATGATGACCGAGAGACAAAGCTGTGACAGTGCTTCCCTGTGTTTATGAATGACAGCCAAAGGATGGTGTTTGCGTGTCATTTATTTTCCTAAATGATGTTTAGCTGAATTTTTCATTTTTCCAATAGTTCAATAGATTTCCATTCATATTTTAAACTTCTCGACACTTCATCAACACATGTTCCCATTTAACACCAACAGCAGACATAAGGTCTCGTTTACAGGAATGAATACCTTAAAGGGAGCATCTCAGCAGTACTTCTCATCTAATCAGCTATTACATAAGTCTTATTAATAGCCTACTGACAAGTGACCATACTTATAATTTAGGTCTATCTGTGATATTTGCTGAGGAGAGAGAGGACACCTATTGGCAGAAGCAGGAGAGCTGTGTGGATGTGGATGGCAGTAGGCCCACTGCTGGGTTTGGCAGTAGCCACAGTGACATTGTTACACAGATCAGTACTGCAGCAGGTCACCACATTGCTGCCTCTGAAGGGATCCAAACCAGCACCATCCTCCGCTCCCTGACAGGTGGCAAAACTGGCACACTGTTTCACCATGACTTTCTTATCACCTATCAACAGAAAACATGTTTTGTGAACAATTGTTTTTTTTTATTAATACAATCAATGAGAATCATAATTAAAAAATTTGAACAACCACCCTCTCCCACCAGAAAACAACATATTTCTATCTCCCTCACGTAAGTCAGTTGATCAAGTCCTGTCCAATAGATAGACTATTACTTTAGCTTGCACCAACTAACATTAAATTGATCTTAGTAAATGTAGGTTTCATTTAAAACTAGTTTTGTGCAACATGATGAATAGATAAAACTCCATTTTTAATCCAGTTTAAAAGTGAATGTATGTTGGTGTAACACACCCCATTATTTACTACGCCAGAGCTTTCTATTTAAAGTGGAAAGTCAGTGGTGCCTTGTATTTTCTATGATTGCAGTGTATTAACTGACTTTTACATATTCTACAATCAGTTAAAAATGTAAAGTAATGATATTGATCTGGATATTGAGCTTGGTTAATACCAGTTCCCTAAGTGCAAAAACTCCATTAATGCATTGTAGCTCAATAGTCCCATTTCAAATACATCCTGGATACATACAGTATGTGCATGTTCTGGTTAGCTCTCACATAATATTACATTATAACATACTTATAATTTAGGTCTATCTGTAATATTTGCTGAGGAGAGAGAGGACACCAAGTGGTGGAAGCAGGAGAGCTGTGTGGATGTGGATGGCAGTAGCCCCACTGCTGGGTTTGGCAGTAGCCACAGTGACATTGTTACACAGATCAGTAATGCAGCAGGTCACTCGGATGCCTTTTCCGGATTCACTCAAACCAGCACCAGCCTTCTCTTGCGTACAGTGTTCAGAACTGACACAATGTTGCATGACTTTCTTCTCACCTATCAACAGAAAACAACATACAGTGAGCGCCAAGTAATCCTGAATGAATCGTGAAAAATGATGTGTGAGAAAGTTAGACCCACAAATATAATACCCCGAAGACATGGTAATCTCTCACCATTACAATAACAGGGGAAGTTAGCTTTTTTTTTGTGCGTCTAACTTTCTCACTCATCATTGCTCACGATTCATTCAGGACTATTTGTAATCATGGTAGCATCCACATGAATGTAGAAGTGTTTAGAAACATATTCTATTCTTATTTACAATAAAAGTGACTCCAAAATGACACAATACATTATTTACCATTCATTTCTATTGGGCATAAATAATCTGAAACACAACCAAAACAAACAGCAAATGCATCCAACAAATTTGTAGTCACAAGCTTGATGTTGTCATTGCATGCTATGAATATGGGACCAAATACTTAACTTTTGACTACTTTAATACACGTACAGTACCAGTCAAAAGTTTGGACACACCTACTCATTCAAGGGATTTTGTTTATTTTTACTATTTTCTACATTGTAGAATCATAGTGAAGACATCAAAACTATGAAATAACACATATGGAATCAAAGCTGTCATCAACGCCAAGGGTTGCTATTTGAAGAATCTCAAATATAAAATATATTTTGATTTGTTTAACACCTTTTTGGTTACTACATGAATCCAGATGTGTTTTTTCATAGTTTTGATGTCTTCATTATTATTCTACAATGTAAAAAATAGTAAAAAATAAAGAAAAACCCTTGAATGAGTAGGTGTGTCCAAACTTTTGACTGGTAGTGTACGTGAATTTGTCCAAATACTTTTGGTCCCCTAAAATAGGGGACTATGTACACACTTTGACCTCATAGCCATTATATATTTTCAAATCCAAATTGCTGGAGTACAGAGCCAAAACAACAAACATTGGTCACTGTCCCGATACTTTTGGAGCTCACTGTATGTCTTTTCCTCATGTAAGTCACTCAATCAAGTCCTGTCCAATAGATAGACTATTACTTTAGCTTGTACAAACTAACATTAAGTAGATTTTAGATTAGAGCTATTCAAGGCTTAGTAAATATAGGTTAATAATGAATCAGTTATTATGTATTACATTACAGATTTTCTGGAAAGTCACTGGTGCCCTGTTTTTTCTATGATTGCAGTGTATTAACACATTAGGGTTAGAACACGAGTTTAACATGTTCCACAATCAGTTCAAAATGTTTTATAAAATTATGATATTGATTAGAATGACTCTTGGCTACTACCAGTTTCCTTACCCTCATTATTCTTAGTGATCATACACATACAGTGGGGAGAACAAGTATTTGATACACTGCTGATTTTGCAGGTTTTCCTACTTACAAAGCATGTAGAGGTCTATCATTTTTATCATAGGTACACTTCAACTGTGAGAGACGGAATCTAAAACAAAAATCCAGAAAATCACATTGTATGATTTTTAAGTAATTAATTTGCATTTTATTGCATGACATAAGTATTTGATCATCTACCAACCAGTAAGAATTCCGGCTCTCACAGACCTGTTAGTTTTTCTTTAAGAAGCCCTCCTGTTCTCCACTCATTAGCTGTATTAACTGCACCTGTTTGAACTCGTTACCTGTATAAAAGACACCTGTCCACACACTCAATCAAACAGACTCCAACCTCTCCACAATGGCCAAGACCAGAGAGCTGTGTAAGGACATCAGGGATAAAATTGTAGACCTGCACAAGGCTGGGATGGGCTACAGGACAATAGGCAAGCAGCTTGGTGAGAAGGCAACAACTGCTGGCGCAATTATTAGAAAATGGAAGAATTTCAAGATGACGGTCAATCACCCTCAGTCTGGGGCTCCATGCAAGATCTCACCTCGTGGGGCATCAATGATCATGAGGAAGGTGAGGGATCAGCCCAGAACTACACGGCAGGACCTGGTCAATGACCTGAAGAGAGCTGGGACCAGTCTCAAAGAAAACCATTAGTAACACACTACGCCGTCATGGATTAAAATCCTGCAGCGCACACAAGGTCCCCCTGCTCAAGCCAGCGCATGTCCAGGCCCGTCTGAAGTTTGCCAATGACCATCTGGATGATCCAGAGGAGGAATGGGAGAAGGTCATGTGGTCTGATGAGATAAAAATAGAGCTTTTTGGTCTAAACTCCACTCGCCGTGTTTGGAGGAAGAAGAAGGATGAGTACAACCCCAAGAACACCATCCCAACCGTGAAGCATGGAGGTGGACAAATCATTATTTGGGGATGCTTTTCTGCAAAGGGGACAGGACGACTGCACCGTATTGAGGGGAGGATGGATGGGGCCATGTATCGCGAGATCTTGGCCAACAACCTCCTTCCCTCAGTAAGAGCATTGAAGATGGGTCGTGGCTGGGTCTTCCAGCATGACAATGACCCGAAACACACAGCCAGGGCAACTAAGGAGTGGCTCCGTAAGAAGCATCTCAAGGTCCTGGAGTGGCCTAGCCAGTCTCCAGACTTGAACCCAATAGAAAATCTTTGGAGGGAGCTGAAAGTCCGTATTGCCCAGCGACAGCCCCAAAACCTGAAGGATCTGGAGAAGGTCTGTATGGAGGAGTGGGCCAAAATCCCTGCTGCAGTGTGTGCAAACCTGGTCAAGACCTACAGGAAACGTATGATCTATGTAATTGCAAACAAAGGTTTCTGTACCAAATATTAAGTTCTGCTTTTCTGATGTATCAAATACTTATGTCATGCAATAAAATGCAAATTAATTACTTAAAAATCATATAATGTGATTTTCTGGATTTTTGTTTTAGATTCCGTCTCTCACAGTTGAAGTGTACCTATGATAAAAATTACAGACCTCTACATGCTTTGTAAGTAGGAAAACCTGCAAAATCGGCAGTGTATCAAATACTTGTTCTCCCCACTGTAGCATTCTGAACCAGGCATATTTCCTTATTACAGTCAGCATTGGAGGTGGTTGAATTGCAGACATAGCATTTCAGTGCATCAACTGAAATGACAAACAAATTAAATGACGAACTGCAAATAACAAAGAGCAACACGGAGAGCATTTCATAAATGACAAACAAATAAAATAACAAATTGAAAGGATAACATGCATAGTATTTCAGTGCATCTACTGAAATGACAAACATATAATGTGAAAGAATTACAGTGTGAGGAGTCATCAACATCATTATTCAAAAGACATCCATCCATACAATGACAGTTCTGATACCTGACTTTCTGACATGTCAATAAGATCATGAATGTGGTAAAGTAAAGCAAAATAATATATAGAATTACCAAAAATACAGTTTATAAATGTATTTATCACTTAAATAATCACAAGTCAAATTCATACTGAAACATAACTTGATTATATCATCATTATAATTACCTGAGGAAAGGGATAGACTGAGTAGTAGTATAAAGGAGAGAGTCCTCATGTTTCTGTTCTGTTTCAGTGTGTCTTGTGTGGGCTCTGTGGGCATGTGTGTTTGAAATAACGTTTTCTCATAAGGTCCACCCATAAGACATGCATACTGTCCAGGATTGGGCGAAATGTTCTGGTAGCCTAAATCATACATTTTCTCAAGAGAAATCTGTTTATTTCATGAGTTGGATGATTAATTGTAAAATAATAACATTTACTACACAGGGTGGAGCTGTGATTCTGATGAAATGTGGGGTGATTCAGTTCTGAGTGCGGGTTCAGTTCTGGAAAAAATAGTTTTCTGTGGAAAGAAACCAAGGAGAACATTTGGCAGTTTAGGAGATTACAAATAGATTAGAACAGGAGCGAACAGCTTCCATTCCCAGTGAAAGGTGACTTCAGAGCTGTGTAGCTCAGCTCTACCCTGGGTACCAATCTGTTTAGCTAACATTCCACACCTTGTAGGGCCTAGTTTCAAGTTTCAAGTTTTATTTGTCACAAGCACAAGTACAATGAAATGGTTAACATGCAAGCACTTCCCAACAGTGCAGTATTCAATATCAAAATAGTACAACAACAAAAAAACTGGAGAAATAAGAGAGAGAGAGAAAAAAAACAGGAGAATGTAAGCTCTATACAGGGTCAGTGCACTAGCTGTTCTGGGGGGGCAGTGCCCCTGTGACAACAAGCTTGGACCCCCTTGTGGCCCCCCTAAATGCAGAGTCTGAAATAATTATCACCGGTTTTTTATTTTATTTTTTACATCCGTTATTAGACAGTGGCAAAGCGGAACACTAAAGTAACCCAACACATTTTCTAGTGAGACTCCTTCAAGCAGAACACAACAGTATCGTACCACGTGGATCTGCAAGTTTTTTTCTATTCAGAGGTTGAAAGAAATTTGGCGCGAATAATATCGTTCAAGCAAGAAGAAAGAAATAAAGAGAGGTGAGCAAAATGTTTAATATGTTGTATTTGTAACAACATATTAAAAAAATATAAAAAAAAATATGAAAAAATATATATAAAAAAATATGAACAAAAATATGAAAAAATAAATAAAAATTAAGGAAAATAAATAAAGAAAAATAGATTAAAAATACAAAAACGAATAAATAAATACATTTTTAGCATAACGATGGTCATTATGGCCAAACAGTTCTATTTTGTTTAATCAGACCAGAGGACATTTCTCCAAAAAGTACAATCTTTATCCCCATGTGCAGTTGCAAACCGTAGTCTGGCTTTTTTATGGCGGTTTTGGAGCAGTGGCTTCTTCCTTGCTGAGCGTCCTTTCAGGTTATGTCAATATAGGACTCGTTTTACTGTGGATATAGATACTTTTGTACCTGTTTCCTCCAGCATCTTCACAAGGTCCTTTGCTGTTGAAGAGATCTGAAACGTAAGTACTTTACACCACTGAGCGTATAGAAGACCAGCAGAGGGGCCCTCATCAGCATCATGCAGACATGCCCTCGCTGTGAGCATTCCTATGAATGGAACAGTCAGCCACATGTTGGCAAGTATCCGGTCAGCAACCTTCACCTGTCAACAGCAACAGCTTTCACAGGCTCATCATTGTACAAATACAGATGGTAACTGTCACGAACCGGCTCAAGTTCGTAACAAAAGGGAGACACGTGGAGACAAGGAGTACTCAAAGTTATATTTATTAATTAAAGTAACTAACTGAAATAACAATGGGGTGTGTAATCAGTAATCAGTAGTGTAAGTGAGTGTTTGCTTGCATAAATGTAATATAGAAAAGTGTTGATAAGTGCCAAAGCAAACAACCCAAAAAAGCCACAAAATATCACAACCAAAATCAAAGTATCTGCCTGGAGAGAGTTCCCCTAATGAATGTGGAAGAGGTCCATTTATCCTGGGACACACCCGGCCCAGGTGTTTCCCATGTAGCTGACGACCCTCCCAACTCCGCCCACCGGCATCCTAACAAGGAAACAAGAACAAAGAGAGAATACGGCAGACAGAGTGGGAGGGTCGTCACAGTAACCCACTTCATTATTTTGATATATTTGATAACCCAATTGTGAAACATAATTTATGGAAACTGACATTATTTCTTGCTTATTTTCTACTTCTTAGATGCATATAATGTCCAGGGCATAACCTAGCCTGGTGGAACCAGCCTGATCACCGCGTTACCATATAATGTCCAGGGCATAACCTAGCCTGGTGGAGCCAGCCTGATTACTGTGTTACCATATAATGTCCAGGGCATAACCTAGCCTGGTGGAGCCAGCCTGATTACTGTGTTACCATATAATGTCCAGGGCATAACCTAGCCTGGTGGAGCCAGCCTGATTACTGTGTTACCATATAATGTCCAGGGCATAACCTAGCCTGGTGGAGCCAGCCTGATCACTGTGTTCACCATTCTATTTCACTTCACATTTTATGATATCTGAAGTGAAATAGGAAGGTGTGAATGCAGCGATCATGTTGGTTCCACCAGGCTAATCACAACCACCATTGATAATGTAATCTGTGTGTGTGTGTGTGTGTGTGTGTGTGTGTGTGTGTGTGTGTGTGTGTGTGCTCATCAACAGTCGTCGATGGGGAGAACAGAATTAGGTAGGTTTAGTCTGACCTGTTCAAACTTCAACATAGTATATGTTTGTGTGTCAGATATCACCTATCCCTAACTGCCATTGGTAATAGACCAGTGACTGTGTGTATGTGTTCACAGATGCATGAGATGCAGAGAGACCTGGCACTCAACACATCCACTCAACACATCCACAATGAGATGATTACTAATAATACAGTACAGCACAAATGTCCAGTAATAGCAACACCCTTTTCATTCCATGTGTCACTGATGAATTGTTTGTGTGTCAGATATTACCTATCCTAAATGCCATTGGTAATAGAACAGTGACTATGTGTGTATGTGTTCACAAAAACATGTATGGAGCCAGCACATGGAGACTTCCAAGATGATGTGAAGTCCAGACTGACAGACAAGCTACTGATGTCTCTGATTGGAGAGAGACCTGGCATGCTGCATAGAAAATGTACTAGACACAACTTTTACTTGTATTGTCTTTTTTATTATTGAATTGAATGGTATCAGTCAATGTGAGGAAGGAGACCCCTGTGTATTCTGCACCAGGATCAGGGAACTCCTGTTGTATACAGGACACCACATAGGAAGGTACGACCACTCTGACATGTTTGCCAAGGTACCCCCATTACCACCAGACTAAATGCAGATAGGCACAGTATCTGTATCGGCTGGGAATGACAATGAAAGGTGAAAGGTGCACATTGGTATATTAGCAGAACACTGCTTCTAATTTATTATATTATTAAAGGGTTGTTTATTCTACATGGACCTGTTACTACATTTGAAACACTTAGTTTAGAAAATCTACATAAATTCAGCAATTGCATTCTTCTCATTTATTTTGTAGGCTACTGAACTATTAAAAGCTTCCAATGTCATCTCACCATACATCTGCCTGTAGTTATTAAACTCAACCTGCAGGAGGTTTGTTTGTTGTGATTGAGTGGTGGGAAACCACTGCAAGCAAGTTTCTGACAGACGGGTGTGTCTTGGTGTTGGACACACCCAAGAAACATCAAACCTCACCCCCAAACCACACCACATCAAACCACACCCCCACGCCAACTCACATTTGGCTTCTGTTATGGCCGCCAGCATTTCTTGAGGAGCAAGCCAAAAAACTAGGCCAAATCAGCTGGTGCAGTTCCCCTTGAACAGACTTATGGCCAGGGGATAGAAGCTGTTTAGGAGTCTGGATGCACCGGTACCGCCTGCCTGACGGGAGCATGGAGAACAGTCCATGTCTCGGGAGTCTTTGGCAATTTTTTGGGCCTTTCTCAGACACCGCCTGGCATGTTCGTCCTGGATGGCTGGGAGCTCACGCCTGGTGATGCACTGGGCCGTCCGCAGCACCCTCTGTAGGGCCTTCCAGTTGAGGACAATGTAGTTTATGAAAGTTCGATACCAGCTGTCCTGCATAGAGCAACCTGTCATCAACATCTGGCTCAGAGGAGCATTCCTTGGAAACGAGGCCATACCCCAAACGATTTAAAGAGGCGCTGCCATGCCTTCTTCAAGGCTGTTCTAGTATGAGAGGACCATGTTAAGTATTCAGTGATGTGGACACAGAGGAACTTGAAGCTCTTGACCCTCTCGGCTGCGTCCCTGTGGATGGGGGTGTGCACCCCCCTCTGTTTCCTGTAGTCCACAATCAGCTCCTTGGTCTTGCTGATGTTGAGATGGAGGTTGTTGTCCTGGCACCACACTGCCAGTTCTCTGACCTTCCTGTAGGCTGTCTCATCGCCGTTGGTGATCAGGCCTACCACCGTCGTGTCATCAAACTTGAAGATGGAATTGGAGTCGTGCGTGGCCACACAGTCGTGGGTAAACAGGGAGTACAGTCGTGGTCAAAAGTTTTGAGAATGACACAAGTATTGGTCTTCACAAAGTTCACTGCTTCAGTGTTATGAGATATTTTTGTGGTATTATGGTATACTGAAGTATAATTACAAGCATTCCATAAGTGTCAAAGGCTTTTATTGACAATTACATTAAGTTTATGCAAAGAGTCAATATTTGCAGTGTTGACCATTCTTTTTCAAAACCTCTGCAATCCGCCCTGGCATGCTGTCAATTAACTTCTGGGCCACATCCTGACTGATGGCAGCCCATTCTTGCATAATCAATGCTTGGAGTTTGTCAGAATTTGTGGATTTTTGTTTGTATTCCCGCCTCTTGAGGATCGACCACAACTTCTCAATGGGATTAAGGTCTGGGGAGTTTCCTGGCCATGGACCCAACATTTCAATGTTTTGTTCCCCGAGCCACTTAGTTATCACTTTTGTCTTATGGCAAAGTGCTCCATCATGCTGGAAAAGGCATTGTTCGTCAACAAACTGTTCTTGGATGGTTGGGAGAAGTTGCTCTCAGAGGATGTGTTGGTGCCATTCTTTATTTATGGCTGTGTTCTTAGGCAAAGATGTGAGTGAGCCCACTCCCTTGGCTGAGAAGCAACCCCACACATGAATGGTCTCAGGATGCTTTACTGTTGGCATGACACAGGACTGATGGTAGCGCTCACCTTGTCTTCTCCGGACAAGGTGTTTTCCGGATGCCCCAAACAATCGGAAAGGGGATTCATCAGAGAAAATGACTTTACCCCAGTCCTCAGCAGTCCAATCCCTGTACCTTTTGTAGAATATCAGTCTGTCCCTGATGTTTTTCCTGGAGAGAAGTGGCTTCTTTGCTGCCCTTCTTGACACCAGGCCATCCTCCAAAAGTCTTTGCCTCACTGTGCGTGCAGATGCACTCACACCTGCCTGCTGCCATTCCTGTGCAAGCTCTGCACTGGTGGTGCCCCGATCCCGCAGCTGAATCAACTTTAGGAGACGGTCCTGGCGCTTGCTGGACTTTCTTGGGCACCCTGAAGCCTTCTTCACAACAATTGAACCTCTCTCCTTGAAGTTCTTGATGATCTGAGAAATGGCTGATTTAGGTGCAATCTTACTAGCAGCAATATCCTTGCCTGTGAAGCCCTTTTTGTGCAAAGCAATGATGACGGCACGTGTTTCCTTGCAGGTAACCATGGTTAACAGAGGAAGAACAATGATTTCAAGCACCACCCTCCTTTTAAAGCTTCCAGTCTGTTATTCTAACTCAATCAGCATGACAGAGTGATCTCCAGCCTTGTCCTCGTCAATACTCTCACCTGTGTTAACGAGAGAATCACTGACATGATGGCAGCTGGTCCTTTTGTGGCAGGGCTGAAATGCAGTGGAAATGTTTTTGGGGGATTAAGTTCATTTTCATGGCAAAGAGGGACTTTGCAATTAATTGCAATTCATCTGATCACTCTTCTTGACATTCTGGAGTAAATGCAAATTGCCATAATCAAAACTGAGGCAGCAGACTTTGTGAAAATGAGTATTTGTGTAATTCTCAAAACTTTTGACCATGACTGTACAGGAGGGGGCTAATCACACACCCCTGAGGGGCCCCCGTGTTGAGGGTCAGCGTGGCACAGGTGTTGTTTTCTACTCTCACCACCTGGGGTCGGTCATCAGAAAGTCCAGGATCCAGTTGTAGAGGAAGTTGTTCAGTCCCAGGGTCCCGAGCTTGGTAACAAACTTGGAGGGCACTATGGTGTTGAACACTGAGCTGTAGTTGATGAACAGCATTCTCACATAGGTATTCCTCTTGTCCAGGTGGGAGAGGGCAGTGTGGAGTGCAATTGAGATTGCATCGTCTGTAAATCTGTTGTGGCGGTATGCAAATTGGAGTGGGTCTAGGGTGTTTGGGATGATTGAGTTTATGTGTGGCATGACCAGCCTTTCAAAGCACTTCATGATTACAGATGTGAATGCTACAGGGAGGTAGTGATTGTGGCATGTAGCCTTAGAGTTCTTGGGAACAGGAATGATGGTGGTCAGCTTAAAACGTGCAGATTACATACTGGGACAAGGAGAGGTTGAAAATGACCGTGAAGATGCCTGGCTGCTGATCTGCGCATGCTGTGAGAACACGCCCTAGAATACCGTCCAGCCACACAGCCTTGTGAAGAAAAACGTACTAGAGTCGGCCTAAGAGCGAGATCACCCAGTCCTCTGGGACGGCAGGGGCCCTCATGCACGGCTTGTTGAGCAGATCATGGCTAGGTCTTCCTTTGTAATCAGTAATGGACTGTAGCCACTGCCACATGCGTTGAGCGTCAAGGCCTGTGTAATAGGATGCCATCTTGTTCATATATTGTCATTTTGCCTGTATGATGGCTATGCGGAGGTCGTAGTGGGACTTCTTGTACTTGTTCCTGTCCTCAAGTGTAGCCTCAGGGTTAACTGTGATAGCCCTGTGAGTGGTAACTCTGTCGTTTAGCTTAGCGGGTACCTCTGTGTTAGTCCAGGGCTTTTCATTGGGAAAGCAGCGAACCTTCACTGTGGGGACAATGTCGGTGATGCATTTTCTGATGAAGCCAGTGACGGAGGTGGTTAGCTCAGAGATGCTATCGGTGGAGTCCCTGAACATATTCCAGTCAGTGCTTGCAAAGCAGTCCTGCAGCATAGCCTCTGCTTCGGTGGACCATTTCGCTACGGAGCGTGTCATGGGTACTTCCTGTTTGAGCTTCTGTTTATAAACAGGAAGCAGGAATATAGAGTCGTGACCTGATTTGCTGAAGGGGTGACGAGGGAGGGCCCTGTATGGGTTGAGTAACAGTGGTCTAGGACTTTATCGCCCCTAGTGGCGAAGGAGACGTGTTGGTAGAAGTTGGGCATCACGTATCTTAGTGACTCAGAATTGAAGTCACCGGCAACAAGAAAAGCAGCCTCCGGTTGCAAGGTTTCCTGCTTGTTTATAGCCTCGTACAGTTTGTTGTACTGAGGTGGAATATACAGCAGTCATGATAACAGATGATTCACAGCCTACTCTGTGTCATTACGAAACAGTGGGGCTACTTGTTTTATTATCAGTAGAAATTGAGCATACACACAAATTGCAAATGAAGAACTGTGAATCACACCCATCAGACAAACTCCACTCCACTCCAACTGAAGCCAACTGAACTCAAGATATAATTTGTTTGTAAGTTTGTCTCTGTAAGGACTAGTAATTTAACTTGTTGCTAGAATAAAATATAATCATCTTTGCGTTTCAGAAAAGCGCTATAGAAGACATGTATTAATATTATTAAATATTGTCGTAAGGTTTCATTTTGTTGGAAACAGAAGTCCATCCTGGTATCTTAAGTTACTTCAGATTCCAGCCAAGGGTCATGCTTGTTAACAAGCTGGCTTTTAATGTTCAGTCATGACAATGCAACAGAGATACAGGTAAATCATGTAATTGTCATAATTGAATCAAAGAGGAAAGGCATTCCCTAAACCCTAGTAGACAAATGTGATTCAAAAACATCACGCTAGCCTTTCTACTTCATTTTTAAAAGACCTTACAGTATCATGATTTAAAGTACAGTTGATTCCTGATAAGTGCGCATTGTAGAAGTGCAAAAACTCCATTAGTGCATTGTAGCTCAATAGTCCCATTTCAAATACATCATGGATACATACAGGATATGTGCATGTTCCAGTTAGCTCTCACATATTACAGTCCAAAGCCATTGAATTTATCAGGAGTTATAATATAATAATAATATGCTATTTAGCAGACGCTTTTTATCCAAAGCGACTTACAGTCATGCGTGCATACATTTTTTTTTTTTTTTTTTTTGTATGGGTGGTCCCGGGGATCGAACCCACTACCTTGGCGTTACAAGCGCCGTGCTCTACCAGCTGAGCTACAGAGTTCACTGTACTTCATGTTACTCCATATTTTGTACATGTTTCTATTTCCCCCTTTTAGCACCCATCTGTCCATGTACTATTCTCAAACAGAAAGTAGAAGACTGAAAGAACAAGCAGAAAACCGTACAGCAAGGAGCTGACAACACCGCCTCCTTGTGGACAATATGGAGTAGTGCAGGCAGGGCGAGGGGTAGCTTCCTGTTCGTAGGCTACATACTGGTTATATCTGGTATTATGGAGCAGTGCAGGCAGGGCAAGGGGTAGTTTTATGCTTCAGTAGGCTACATACTGGTTATATCTGGTATTATGGAGCAGTGCAGGCAGGGCAAGGGGTAGTTTTATGCTTCAGTAGGCTACATACTGGTTATATCTGGTATTATGGAGCAGTGCAGGCAGGGCGAGGGGTAGCTTCCTGTTTCAAATTTTAATGTCATGTCCACAAGTACAGTGAAATGCCTTTCTTGCAAGCTCCAAACCCAACAATGCAGTAATCAATATGTATCACTAAAAATAACCCAAGGTTCATGCTTCAGTAGGCTACATAAGGTCAGACATAACACATGGAAATATCAGTGGTTAATGATGAACAACACAGGGTTGACAGAAAATAAGCTGTATTCTCTACTTACAAAACTAATGATAAACTTTCCTAAAGGCTTATAATAAACCCGCTGCACCCTCAGAGATTCTCCCATGCTGTTTACAACCCCACCATGTGCAGGTATGTTTCCTTCATTCAACTCTGTTTTCTGGTGTTAACCTCAGTCATCATTGGGCTTTGAGTTTCCTGTGGTTGTGGTGGCATGATCCATACTCACGACATCTGGTCTTGTTTGTAGAGTAAAGCCTAGAGTGGGTGGGGGGCAGATAGATAAGTAAATGAATGAGATCACATAGTCAAAGACTCCAGCCACCCTAGTCATAAACTGTTCTCTCTGCTACCGCACGGCAAGCGGTACCTGAGCGCCAAGTCTAGGTCCAAAAGGCTTCTTAACAGCTTCTACCCCCAAGCCATAAGACTCCTGAACAGCTAATCATGGCTACCCGGACTAAATAAATAAACATTTTAGTCATTTAGCAGATAATCTTATCCAGAGCAATTTACATGACCAATTAGGATTAAGTGCCTTGCTCAAGGGCACATCGACAGATGTTTCACCTAGTCGGCTCGGGGATTCAAACCAGTGACCTTTCGGTTACTGGCCCAACGCTCTTAACCGCTAGGCTACCTGCCGCCACCATGTCCCACCCACCTCCTCTGGTAAAGGTAGACGAGAAACAGAACCTCATCCCTGAAGCAGCCCAGCTGGTGGGATGGGTGTGTGCTGAAGACACAGGCGAAGGCATCGTTGACCAATGTATTGACTGCCTGAAGAGAAGAAAGGCACAAGTGTTTTATTCTAACTCTGAATGAAACCCCAACGACACCCTATTCCCTACATAGTGCACTACTTTTGACCATGGTCCACAGGGTGCACTATGGAATAGAGGGCCATTTGGGATGCGTCCACAGTGTCAATGTGAAGAAGAACCGACAACTTGATGACACTAGTGTTAAGACAATTTCTATCCCAATGTTTCAAAAATGAAGTTATTACTCAGTCTGTATTCCAGAGGTTGTAAATCTCTAATAATCAGACCAAGCAGCCCAGCATACAATCATCAGGCTTTATTCATGAGAACGTTCTAAAACAAAATGGTCGTACAATATTTTTATATGCACACGTCAGAGGATAAATCCCACCCCTCTTTAGGCGGGCTGTTTCCACTGGAAAACTGCTCTCCTGACCATCAGGTCACACACACACTCTTCCAAGCCTAACAGTTTCTCTCCTCCCTAAATTGGGAGGCCTCTTTATCTTGGTTTCTCAGTTGTCTGTAGACAGTTCTCCTTGTCCTTTGTTATCTGGTCTAACTCCTACTCGCATTGCTAAATGGTAACACAATGTCATACTCTTAACTTGCCCTACGCTCACACTCTAACACATTTCACACAGTTTCAGGGTGTAATAATTAGTTTAACTGAGGGTGTGACATTTTAGTCATATCTCAATCACACATTTCTTTATCAACTAGATTGACTTTAGGTAAGCAGCTGTTTATCGCTCCAACAACAACGAATTATACCATAAAACGGTTACTGTTGCTACTCACTTTATACATCAATACGTTCCATTGCAAATGGCCCACAGACTTCAACTGAAGAAGAAGAAAAAGAAGAAAGAAAATGTGAAGAATTGTGTCAAAATCTAACATTTTACTCAGGGCCCATTATGCTCTAAATTTCAAGTAGGACAAACCTTGAAGTTAATGAACAGCTGAGGAGCCATAGAGAGGAATCCAAAAGCATAAATCCCTGCAGGAGGAAGCCCAGTTTCAGTTGGAAATATTGATATTACCCACTAATACAAATGTAGGATCTTAATTTGACCTATATTGTCACAGCAAAATAATCCTGCAGCAACAGGATTTGAACGTTTAGTCCATGTTGCTTGATCGGTGGTTAGGCTATTAGCTGGCCAAAGGTAGGCTACATCAAAAGTGCAATAATGTTAATATAACTGTCTGTTAGTGAGGGTTTTCGTTAATTTATGTAAATCATGAAGCTTATTTGCATTTCGTACGGTGTAGGAAAATTCTCAGCAACAAAATAGTGATCAAATTAAGATCCTACATCTGTAGCTGCTAATAAAAAAAACATATTGGCTGTGAAAAAGTAGCCTTGTGAAACCAGCCTGATATCTCGATAGCTCACATTCTGTTTCACTTCACAGTGAAACAAATAGTGAGTGGTGTTCAGTCTGCTTGACCAGGCTAGTGTTAAAGATCTATATAAAATATTGTACAGTGGGGAAAAAAAGTATTTAGTCAGCCACCAATTGTGCAAGTTCTCCCACTTAAAAATGAGAGAGAGGCCTGTAATTTTCAACGTCAACTATGACAGACAAAATGAGAAAATAAAAAATCCAGAAAATCACATTGTAGGATTTTTTATGAATTTATTTGCAAATTATGGTGGAAAATAAGTATTTGGTCAATAACAAAAGTTTCTCAATACTTTGTTATATACCCTTTGTTGGCAATGACACAGGTCAAACGTTTTCTGTAAGTCTTCACAAGGTTTTCACACACTGTTGCTGGTATTTTGGCCCATTCCTCCATGCAGATCTCCTCTAGAGCAGTGATGTTTTGGGGCTGTCGCTGGGCAACACAGACTTTCAACTCCCTCCAAAGATTTTCTATGGGGTTGAGATCTGGAGACTGGCTAGGCCACTCCAGGACCTTGAAACGCTTCTTACGAAGCCACTCCTTCGTTGCCCGGGCGGTGTGTTTGGGTTCATTGTCATGCTGAAAGACCCAGCCACGTTTCATCTTCAATGCCCTTGCTGATGGAAGGAGGTTTTCACTCAAAATCTCACGATACATGGCCCCATTCATTCTTTCCTTTACACGGATCAGTCGTCCTGGTCCCTTTGCAGAAAAACAGCCCCAAAGCATGATGTTTCCACCCCCATGCTTCACAGTAGGTATGGTGTTCTTTGGATGCAACTCAGCATTCTTTGTCCTCCAAACATGACGAGTTGAGTTTTTACCAAAAAGTTATATTTTGGTTTCATCTGACCATATGACATTCTCCCAATCCTCTTCTGGATCATCCAAATGCACTCTAGCTAAAAACCAGACGGGCCTGGACATGTACTGGCTTAAGCAGGGGGACGCGTCTCGCACTGCAGGATTTGAGTCCCTGGCGGCGTAGTGTGTTACTGATGGTAGGCTTTGTTACTTTGGTCCCAGCTCTCTGTAGGTCATTCACTAGGTCCCCCTGTGTGGTTCTGGGATTTTTGCTCACCGTTCTTGTGATCATTTTGACCCCACGGGGTGAGATCTTGCGTGGAGCCCCAGATCGAGGGAGATTATCAGTGGTCTTGTATGTCTTCCATTTCCTAATAATTGCTCCCACAGTTGATTTCTTCAAACCAAGCTGCTTACCTATTGCAGATTCAGTCTTCCCAGCCTGGTGCAGGTCTACAATTTTGTTTCTGGTGTCCTTTGACAGCTCTTTGGTCTTGGCCATAGTGGAGTTTGGAGTGTGACTGTTTGAGGTTGTGGACAGGTGTCTTTTATACTGATAACAAGTTCAAACAGGTGCCATTAATACAGGTAACGAGTGGAGGACAGAGGAGCCTCTTAAAGAAGAAGTTACAGGTCTGTGAGAGCCAGAAATCTTGCTTGTTTGTAGGTGACCAAATACTTATTTTCCACCATAATTTGCAAATAAATTCATTAAAAATCCTACAATGTGATTTTCTGGATTTCTTTTTCTCAATTTGTCTGTCATAGTTGACATGTACCTATGATGAAAATTACAGGCCTCTCTCATCTTTTTAAGTGGGAGAACTTGCACAATTGGTGGCTGACTAAATACTTTTTTCCCCCACTGTATTTGTGTAATCAATTGATATTATTTTCAAAACATAACCCCCAAGGAGGCTTGATAGAGTATGTGTAAACTTACCACTGACAAGGCTGTTGATTAACCATGAATAGTAGCTGTCAAAATACATGTGAATATTAGATACGTTGATGATCAATGTCCTCATCAAACCTATTTATTTATATTTTAAATACAATTAAATTCCAGAATTGTCTTACCTTTTATACCTCAGGTATACCAGAGAGAAGATGGATCCACTAATAGACAGAGGGTACACTAAATAAGACAGGCATTTCATTGCCTAGAAAAGGGAGAGCTGCATTAGAAAATACTTGTCTGCTTGATTTATTGTATTAGTGTTAAGAGGAACCAAACATACAACTAATTCTGCACTTACCTGTGTGTCATGTTGTGTAGTCTTTCTCTCTGATTCATCAAATTTACCAACCTGAAGACAACCAGTTTCAAAGAATAATGAAATAATTCAGAGTTTACACAACTGTTTTTTACGCTAAAAGATCAATTTAATTCGATATATTTTTTCAATAACAGATTCTTAATTAAAACCAACATACACTCATTGGCCCTCCATGAATGCAACGTGAATAAACCATTAAGAATAAACAATTTATATACATTTTTAAATACTTACATGAACTATAGACCTAGACGTTCTCCACTGTAGCTGTATTTTGGAAACCTTTTTGACCTTCCATACCTATAGGGGGAGAAGAAGGAATTAATGAGCTCTGGTAAGACATTCATGTCTCAAACCTCACTAACCAGTGGGTTGTCTTATAAAGTTCTGCCATGTACAATATAAACTACTACTATACATTAAGAACAGCAGGCAGGCAACACTGAACCTTCTGCCATCCCCGGCTACGTTTGACAAAAAGCACCAAAAAGCATTGATTATTTTTATTGATATTCTAAATCCTTTCCAAACTGCTGATTCGTGGCAGATACCTCAATTATGATTCCTATTCCAACAGGAATGAGAACTAGCAAGCTGCTTCGTTCCTCCAGCATTTTCAGGAAAATCACTATGGTGCTAAAGCATCTCCACAGCACTGGAACAGAACAGCATAGAGAAACAGATAGAGCTGGGTTAGTTCTGAGGTAGATGGGAGTAGATCAGTAGATTAGTGTTTGTGGGCGGATGGTGGGATTATCCAGAGACCCTGCTTGGATAACTATCTGTATGGTAATGATACCCAAATCCACACAAAGACCAAAGATCTGTCCCAAATGGTACCCTATTTCCTATGCAGTGCACTATAAAGGGAATAGGGTTCCATTTGGAACGCAAATCAAGCCTTACAACTCATTTTCCCTAACTCAGTTAGGAAATTGGCATGAAAACTTAGATGCATAAATAAGAACATGACATGCATTATTATAAAGATGTATTTTACCCCTCCCTCACTCTTACCTGCTTTTCGAGACATGCCCACCATGTTTTTCTTCTTCCTCCAAAAGCTTATGTCATTTTTAAAGGCCAGGAATTCAAATATGAACTGAAAAATTAGACAAATAAAAGAAGTGTAGATGGGTGTCATGATCTTTGTGATATAATTAATGTATTCTAATAGAAAATCACTTACATGGAATGCAGTCACCAGGGTAGTCAATGCTAACAGGTATAAGTTGTTGTCCACAAGAACACCTTTGATTTCATCTATATTCACCTCAGTGAACCCTGTAATAAATGAAGCAAAAAAGGTTTTTTACAAGAAGTTGACAAACGTACAGTATCTCAGTAGTTTAAAAAGGAGGGTTAAAGTTCAGGACTGAAGTAATAAACTAACCAAAATGTTTCAGTGAAAACATTACATCCTGCATGTGGATCCAGAAACGGAATTGCCTCAGTGATAGGCCTTCGTAGGATATTGTAAGAGGTAGTTTGGTTGTGGAGCCGTTAATCTCCTACAAACACACATTGTAAAAACAAGTATCCTCCAAGTCCTCTTTTTGAGGTATGTTTTAATGTTCTTGAAATTAGTATTTATATATAACTGTAATATATTTTACAAGAAGAGTAACATCTCACCATCATATCCTTTACCCTGACGCTGAGTTCATCAATGTGTAAAAGTGGGAGATATACCATCCTGTTCTCATCCTGAAATCTAAAACACAGGACAAAATATCTGAGATACAAAACATCAATATTTCTCACCATCTCTGTAGCTAGCTCTGCATAATGTGAGTGATGCTGTGCTATAAGTTTAGGTCTAATAGTGCACACCCACTCCCCAAATAAACACACTCACACAATACAAACATTTAATATGAGAGACTTACACTCTCATGTAGCGCCGGACATCACTTGGCAAGGTCCCTCTGTTGAAGGTGAAGTCCTCTGACATCATGTTTAGGGTTAGACGGGACCTCCAGTGAGAGATGGGTCGGTCTACAACTCGAGGAGCAGTGACAGCATGTTTCTGAGAAACGCAAGACCAGGACAAGCCATGAAAGAGAATCAAATGGGTCAACCAAACAGAGTAGTTAAAGCTGATATTTTCACAGTCCAGACTGAAACAGAGGAATTGTTTTGTTGTCTTACTTTGAGGATCTCTTTAGCAGAGCTGAGATTTCCTTTGGACAGCATGTAGGTGCTGAGCTGGGCAACATGATGGACCTGCCGGTTATCCTGCAAGGGAGACACTCCAAACTTGTGTACATAAACCAATGTGTGCAGAGTCCCGTTGTTACGTGTTGCCAATGGCAGGGATACATTCACCACCCTTGAATCAAGAAAAGCAATGGTGACAGGTGAGAGATTTCGGCTTCTGTCCCAAATGACACCATATTGTCTATATAGTGCACTACTTTTGACCAGGGTCCATAGGGAAAAGGGTGCCATTTGGGCTACAAGCCACATGACTGCAGATTTAAATGGGACTTCGGCCTACCTTTCAAAATTAGAATGTATGTCAAAGTCATCTATCTTGATGATGAGGTTGAGTTCACTGTCGTCAGGCCTCAAACTGGAGAAAATGCTGAGCTGTTAAAATAAATGAGACTTCTCATAGATTCAATTCAATTGATCTTTATGGGCCATGAAAGACACTTCTTGTGCACCATGGTCACTAATTAAATTGTGATGCATGAATTATCTGACCAAATACAATAGCTAAAGATGATTAATTGTACTAAAAACCTACCCTACATCTAGGGTTTCACTGCAGTATGTGTAAGACCAAGGCCACTAATTACCTGGAGACGGGGTCTTTCTGCAAGGTAGGAAGAAATGCAGTCTCCTTTACCTCTCTCACAAGGCTTGGTGTACACGAAGCCATAGATCACCCAGCAGGTGTGTAACATATACACGACGAACACTCCTAGTAATATCTTTGTCAGAGAAGTCCTTTTGAATAGGTCCTTTGAACTCGTCGGCTTTGAATAGCACGAAGGGAACATACTGGTCTGAAATGTACAAATAATTAAAAAACGACAAAAACGAATGGTGGACATTGACAGCTAAAGCGAACGGTATGGTTCCATAAAGGTGCGTCACCGATGGTCAATGATATCATCAGAAAATATACAATTTGTCAAATCAGGCGCATCATGCCGCAAAGGCATCTTCCAGCAACCCAGAACTGTATCGAGGCAGCTCTGGAATACGCAGATGGTTCGGTGGTCTTGATGCTGAAGACGCCATGATAACGCCTCCTCGTTCTACGTCATGTGAAATACAGGGTGACGATTGGGTGACCACGGTGGTAGCCACAATGTGAAAACACAGCCCTCAATTTAATTTCTCTTCATCATAGGGAAATGAAATTTCGTGGATAAATTGGAAAATGTGTAGGATGTTTTGTTTCTTTGCCTGCGAACATTTACGGAAATCTCAAGTAGGGTTTTCTTTCTTTGAAGAACTTCATTGGTTGAAATGGATTCAACTTCTTTAGTTCAGGGTCATGCACGTGTGACTGTAACGCCAAAACACCCCGATGCCTGCTGGTTGTAGTTGCACAGAGCTAGATACCCCTTTCTGAAGGAGGAATCACGTTTCTTGGATTTAGCTATACCAGCTGTAAGCCTACTATTATTTGCTATTTTACTCACATCTGGCTCTTTTTGCGACTGTACGGCAGGTTGAGAAGTTCGTTCGGGAAGCACGAGCTAGTCTCCTGCTAGCAGCATAAAAGTTTGTTAGCTCATGTTAGCAGTTAGCTAACTTGCTAGCTAGCGCCTTGTTTGCGTGCTAACTAGGTAACGTTAGTTAAATAAATGTGCTCGCAACGGTTGCATGATTTTGCAGAACAAACCACTGGCTTTGTCCAGTGCTACGTTGCCAGGTGATCAATTCACTAGCTAACGTTACCTAGCCTATGTTAGTTATTCAGTTCCGGATGCAACTGGAATAACCAGCAATGCAACTGATCAGCTGGCTGGACTAGCTAAATAACTAAGGACACTTTGCTAAAATGCTGTGGTGGTGAACAAAGCAATGGAAGCTTGTTTCAAGTCGTTCGCGATGGGTGGTCTTCGGAGATCTCTGGAAATTAAATTCAGGGTCCTCACCTGCTGTTTGACCTGCAGAACAGTGAGTTGTTCCAGATCACCTTTAAAGTGCCAACTCTCCAAGCATCTGCCGGTGACGAGAGGGAAAGCAACACTGTTGCAATCAAGTCCGTCTGGTAGGTACTGTTATATTTTTACTGTTATGGTCTGTGATTGAAGGAGCCCTAGGTGGCTAGGCTTAGCTGCAACACATGTTGTTGTTGGCTAATGGATTATTATTTTGTTTAATTGGCAGCATATTTCATTCGCCATAGAGTAACTGAGGCGTCCCTCTCCAGTGTGGCTCCTGCTTTTGTTGTGGTAAGTGGGAAGTTTTGGTTGTGTCAATCATATCCAATTTGAAATTGTTATTCTCTCCAAAATGTTTTGTCTGTCGGCAGTATATATGGGATATGATCACTTTTGTTCAAATGTTTATCAACATTGACAATGCCAACATTCTACAAAAAGGTTGCTTCTGCAAAATGAAAGAAAAGTAAACCAATGTGTCATTTCAATTGTGACTGTCTATATTGTTCACCTGAGGGAGCTTGTGGAATGTACCTAGAAGCTATACAGCAAGATACTGGCTGTAGCTACCACTGTGCTTTTTTGTCATAGATGAAATTTGACAAAGATGGGAATGTAACCTCGTTTGGTAAGTATTGGAACATCTAACGGCCTCATTAGCTTGCCCATTATTTGTTTTTCTTTAGTTTTCTGTTCTCACGAGCACTACATCAAATGCAATTGTTTATTGTACGTTGTTACTGACAAGGTATTTGTCCTTCCTATATGTTTTGAGTCTGACCTCTGACCCCTGATCTGATTCCTATCTCAGAGAAGAAAAAGATGGAGCTGTATCAAGAGCTGAGTCTGCAGGCCAGAGACCTCAGGTTCCAACACCTCACCAGCATCAACGCTAGGAACAACAACATCATCATTCGCATGGAGGTAGCTACGTACTGTTTTTGTTTCGTGTTACATCGTTATGCTGAAGGTACTGTTAGCCAAACTGTTGCGTTTGTCACCTTTCGTGACAGCTAGCCTCAAATTATCTTCTAACTTTTAGAGAATGAAAAAATAAAGTATAAAATTGCACACTAGAAAAGACAGGTGACCGACCTTGACTTGTTTTTGCACCTGAACCGAGTCTATCTGTTCTTGTGTCTTCAGGCCTTGAAGGCAGTAGTGACCCCCAATAGCCTGTTGGTGTTGGATTTCCGAGGTCTGGGATTGGAGAGATGGCTGGTCCTGGAGTTGGCTCCACAGTTGAACGGGGATCATGGAGCTATGGCCACTCATTCACTGCCATTTGAGTTCAGAGCCCTTGAAGCTATTCTGCAGCATAGGGTAAGACACACGCTACTCAATCACTCATTTACTATTCATTTATCACAACAATTGTTCACACTTTATTTGGATTGTTCCATGTAGATGATCTACACATGGTTATACTATCAACAAACTATCTGTTGATAAGCAACTGCTTGCTAGGGTCAGGGTAATGGTTGAGTTTAGGGTTCGGATCAATCACATTTATTTATAAAGCCCTTTTTACATCAGCAGATGCCACAAAGTGATGTACAGAGACCTAGCCTAAAACCCCAAACAGCAAGCAATGCAGATGTAGAGGCACGGTGGCTAGGAAAAACTCCCAAGAAAGGCAGGAACCTAGGAAGAAACCTAGAGAGGAACCAGGCTCTGAGGGGTGGACAGTCCTCTTCTGGCTATGCCGGGTGGAGATTATAAGAGTACATGGCCATTAAGGCCAGATTGATGAACAGCAGAGTCAAATAATGATCAGTGGTTGTACAGGGTGCAACAGGTCAGTACCTCAGGATAAGGGTTAGTGGATAGTTAGTTGATATGTTGTTGACAGTTATTGAACATCAACAAACCATCTACTTGGGACTATCCAAATAAAGTATTAACCGGCAATTCTAAATGGATTGGGGTATATGATGTAATATGTGATAGCATGTCCAGCTGGTATTTGTTTATGCATGTATATGTCTTTGTTTTTGTAAAGGTAAACACCCTTCAGGCTCGGCTGAATGAGGTTCACCCTGTCATCCTGGACATTCTAGAGTCTCTTGTGGATCCTAAACTACTCTCTGCAGATCGCAGCAAACTGCATATACTTCTTCAGAACCGCAAGAAGTGAGTGGAAAAGCACTGACAGTCACATCATGATAACCAGCATTGCCGCTTTTGCGTGTAACGTTTGATTTATCTTATCAAGGCAGATCCTCTGTTATGGGCGTTGGGCCAGTAACTGAAAGGTCGCTGGTTCGAATCCCAGAGCCGACTAGGTGAAAAATCTGCCAATGTTCCCTTGAGCAAGGCACTTAACCCTAATTGCTCCTGTAAGTTGCTCTGGGTAGAGCATCTGCTAAATGACTAAAATGTATTGTAGGTGTAGAAAAGATTGACACCTATGGTCATAATTGGGCAAGGGCTGTTGTATGGATCTAGACATCCTGTACTAGAAGGCGTGGCTGGTTTAGCTCTGTGTAGTCAATCTCATTAACTTTCTCCATCCCGATTTGGGAGTCTTCCAACCGGGATTTCTGGGAATTCTGGGGAAAGTTACCAGAATTGTTCAACCCTACCTGTGTGTTCTGCCCAGCCTGTCAGAGCTGGAGACAGACATCAAGGTCTTCAAGGACAGTCTGTTGAAGATCCTAGACGAAGAGGAGATGATCGAAGAGCTTTGTGTCACCAAGTGGACGGATCCACGTGTGTTGTAGGTGAAATTTCAACATGCATATTTTGTAGACACATGGTACTTAATGAGATTATTTGTGTTCATTGTACACGTTTTTCATTATGTCTGGAGTGAGCTGACAACGGGAGGGTTTCTGTCAGGGGCCAACCTTTAGCTAAACCCTCTGAACTGCTCATTGGGCGCTGCACTGTGGCTGGCCTCTGGTCCAGCCTCTACAACCTAATGTGTGTGTGTGTATCTGAGGGGTTGGTACAGCAGAAGACACATTTCTCTCTCGTATGGATTAATAAAGTCTTCTTTTTTTTTTCTTAAGAGTTGTTGGATGAAGTCTTTATTGGTCTCTCTTGTTGTTGTGCGTGTCTCTGGAGGCAGTGAGGAGAGCAGTCTGGGCATTGATCATGCTGAGGAGATGGAGCTTCTCCTGGAGAACTACTTCATGCAGGCTGAGGAGCTGGGCAACACGACCAGGGAGCTCAAGGGCCTGATAGACGACTCCGAGAGTGTTATCTTCATCAACCTGGACAGGTATTGATGACTGAACCCGGACTGCGTCCCAAATCGCACCCTATTCCCTATATAGTGCAGTACTTTTGACCAGGGCCCATAGGTCTCAAAAGTAGTCCATTATGTAGGGAATAGGGCCGAGGACCCCTTTTGTGATAGCAAATTCATCAGGGACCCCCTCATAATCAGAAAACAACTAGAGTGAGATAAAAATAGCATACAAAAAGTTTTACTTTGACATTGGCAGCGCATGGCCGGACGAACGAAGTCTCAGGCCCTGGGAAGGAACATTTTAAAGCCCTGTCTATAGGCATCGGAAAGAACATTTAGCAGTTTTCAAGCTAATTTCCTGTAATTCTGCACATTTTGTCACAGGGCAGAGATTTTTTGTTGTTGCAGCTTTAACACTAATGTCCTGCAATTGTATACGTTTTTCCACGAGGCAGAGAGAAAACGTTGACGTTTTAAAGCTTCAATTAGTGCATTTGGGGAAAACAAGACATATTGAGCTCCAAATGTATAATTGGTGGAGTACTGTGAACACCAATATCCCTGTGAGCCTCCCAGGCCCATGTTGCCCAGGGTTAAGAACATAAATTGTAGATTAATATTACATTTTATTGTATTACACACTAAACTTACACTATCGGTCAAAGGTTTTAGAACACCTACTCATTCAAGGGTTTTCTTTCTTTTTACTATTTTCTACATTGTAGAATAATAGTGAAGACATCAAAACTATGAAATAACACATGGAATCATGTAGTAACCAAAAAAGTGTTAAACAAATCAAAATATATTTTATATTTGAGATTCTTCAAATAGCCACCCTTTGCCTTGATGACAGCTTTGAACACTCTTGGCATTCTCTCAACCAGCTTCATGAGGTAGTCACCTGGAATGCATTTCAATTAACAGGTGTGCCTTCTTAAAAGTTAATTTGTGGAATTTCTTTCCTTCTTAATGCGTTTGAGCCAATCAGTTGTGTTGTGACAGAAGATAGCCCTATTTGGTAAAAGACCAAGTCCATATTATGGCAAGAACAGCTCAAATAAGCAAAGAGAAAAGACAGTCCATCATTACTTTAAGACATGAAGGTCAGTCAATACGGAACATTTTCAAGAACTTTTAACGTTTCTTCAAGTGCAGTCGCAAAAACCATCAAGCGCTATGATGAAACTGGCTCTCATGAGGACCACCACAGGAAGGAAGACCCAGAGTTACCTCTGCTGCAGAGGATAAGTTCATAAGTTACCAGCCTCAGAAATTGCAGCCCAAATAAATGCTTCACAGAGTTCGAGTAACAGACACATCTCAACATCAACTGTTCAGAGGAGACTGTGAATCAGGCCTTCATGGTCGAATTGCTGCAAAGAAACCACTACTAAAGAACACCAATAATAAGAAGAGACTTGCTTGGGCCAAGAAACACAAGCAATGGACATTAGACCAGTGGAAATGTTGTCCTATGGTCTGGAGTCCAAATTTGAGATTTTTGGTTCCAACCACCGTGTCTTTGTGAGACGCGGTGTGGGTGAACGGATGATCTCCGCATGTGTATTTCCCACCGTAAAGCATGGAGGAGGAGGTGTTATGGTGTGGGGGTGCTTTGCTGGTGACACTGTCTGTGATGTATTTAGAATTTAAGGCACACTTAACCAGCATGGCTACCACAGCATTCTGCAGCGATACATCAGCCCATCTGGTTTGGGCTTAGTGGGACTATGATTTGTTTTTCAACAGGACAATGACCCAACACACCTCCAGGCTGTGTAAGTGCTATTTTACCAAGAAGGAGAGTGATGGAGTGCTGCATCAGATGACCTGGCCTCCACAATCCCCCGACCTCAACCAAATTGAGATGGTTTGGGATGAGTCGGATGGCAGAGTGAAGGAAAAGCAGCCAACAAGTGCTCAGCATATGTGGGAACTCCTTCAAGACTGTTGGAAAAGCATTCCAAGTGAAGCTGGTTGAGAGAATGTCAAGAGTGTGCAAAGCTGTCATCAAGGCAAAGGGTGGCTATTTGAAGAATCTCAAATATAAAATATATTTTGATTTGTTTAACACTTTTTGGGTTACAACATGATTCCATATGTGTTATTTCATAGTTTTGATGTCTTCACTATTGTTCTACAATGTAGAAAATAGTAAAAAATAAAGAAAAACCCTTGAATGAGTAGGTGTTCTAAAACGTTTGACCCGTAGTGTATTTCATGGATCCCTTGGCCAAAATGTGTTTAACCTGTTGTTAGGAATATTTATTTACATTTTTTATGTGCGAACCCTTGGAATAAAGTGGTATTTGGGATGCAGATTATGTATAGTGCAGGGAATGGGCAACTTTGATGGGGCTGGGGGCCACAAAAAAATCTGAATTCATCATAATGGGCTGCAGTGACTCGCGGGTCTGCGTACCCACCTCCATACCCACACATGCAGTCAGAGCCAGCCCTAGTCTTTTGGGGGCCCTAAGTGGAATTTTGTGTAGATAGCTGACCACTAGACTAACTTATCAGCTAAAAAAATGTAGATTGGTATGGGCTAATTGAGTGACTGACATAACGAGAAACTGCTGATTGCACAACCAAATAGCGAATTTGCACCTTGTGTATTCTAATATTGTAACTCTCAACAGTAAGTTGAGACCCCGACTGAGTTCCCCCCCAAAATTGAGCCGCAGGCCTACAAAAGGGGGGCTGCCAGTTAAGCATCTCTGGTATAGTGTAATCATCATGCTGCGCCCATACAAAATATGCTGGCAGAATTATCTGTACTGCTGATTTAACTGGCTTTTGGTAGACTTAATTTGTCCTGATGTCATTTGCTGTTCTTAGCTGCATTTCATGCTATCAGGGGAACTAGCCTATTTTTCCAACTGCGAACATGGTGTTTTCATTTTCTCCTGTTAATTGGCTTGAACAGCTCTGTTAGTCAGGCCTGGTTTGTCACCATCCATTTCCCTCTGTCCCCATGGGCCATGGCACACCCAGTCACCGGAACGTGATGATGCGTCTGAACCTGCAGCTTACCATGGGGACCTTCTCACTCTCCCTATTTGGCCTGATGGGCGTCGCCTTCGGGATGAACTTGGAATCCACGTTTGAGGAGGTCAATGATATGCGTTGATGATAAAGCTTTAATCTTATAAATTACACATGAGACAATTTAACATTGAGTTTGTTAACCTGGCAACACATGCTAATTGTAAACTAGCCAGCTGCAGCAACGTAATATGGCTGAATGGCAGATGAACCTGAGGTGAAGGATGACTGGCTCAGTGTGTGGTCCATAGAGATAAAAATCTCTGTTCTATCTAGTGTTATATCTATGGTGTCATGTTTGTTTCCCCAGGACCCCAAGGTGTTCTGGCTGGTGACAGGCTTCATGTTCCTGGGTAGTGGACTAATCTGGAGGAGACTGCTCTCGTTCCTTGGTCGACACTTGGAGCCTACCGTCCCACCACAGGTAATTGAATTGTTAATTTCATGATTTATTTGGATAGGAATGAGTATCATCTGATGCATACTAGTGTGTAACGTGTATAGCTCACTAATTGTCAAACCAGTCCCTGGGTACTGCATATGTGGCTGACTTCTTGATCATGCTTGCTCGGTGTTTTGTCTTGAGATTGTTCTGATGATTTCCATGACTTGTGTTGTTATAAAAACCCTCTTTCTCCTCCCTAGATCCCAACAGTTTGGAAGAGAAACCAAATAAACTCAAAAGGAGCAGAGGTGAAGAGTGGACTAAGATGATAGTTCCTTGTTGCACCACCGCTCTGCTGAGGAATCTGAACTGTTTGACTGTTCCCTCTCATTAAGAAGTAATTGCAGAGGAGTGCTTTTTCCCCCCCTTCATAATCTCAATATCAATTTTTGCCATTGTTTTAAAACTGTTGTAAGCAGTGTTCATGTATTTATTATCATGGATATATTATTAGCTAGCACACAGTATACCTCCAGCTGTATTCAAGAATACTGCACCAATTTTTACTGTCCAAAAACATGGTCCCACTCCCCCACAATACTACTGTTCACCAAAACCACTGTTCACAAAAGGTTTTCCCTGACTATACAGCTAATAAATAAAGGTATTGAGTACTGAACAATCTCAAACTTTTAAATAACTAAAACCCAAGATACACCATATATACAAAAGTATGTGGACAGCTCTTCAAATTAGTAGATTCGGCTACTTCAGCCACACCCGTTGCTGACAGGTGTATAAAATCGAGCACACAGCCATGCAATCTCCACATACAAACATTGGAAGTAGAATGGCCTTACTGAAGAGCTCAGTGACTTTCAACGTGGCACCGTCATAGGATGCCAACTTCCCAAAAAGTCTGTTTGTGAAATTTCTGCCCTGCTGGAGCTTCCCCGGTCAACTGGCTCAACCACAACAACGTCTCAACCACGAAGTGCTAGGCTACACAAACTCACAGAACTGGACCACTGAAGCACGTAAAAATTGCAAAACTCACTACCGAGTTCCAAACTGCCTCTGGAAGCAACGTCAGCACAAGAACTGTTCGGTAGCTTCATGAAATGGGTTTCCATGGCCGAGCCTGGAGTGGTGTAAACTCGTCGCCAGGAGAGTGGAGGCTGTTATAGCAGCAAAGGGGAGACCAACTCCATATTAATGCCCATGATTTTGGAATGAGATGTTCGACGAGCAGGTGTCCACATACCTTTGGTTATATATTGTAACTGGTTTGTATGTGCCAGTCACATACAGTAATGTAGTATGTATTTATTAGTTGTATCATTCACAAAATGATCACTGCCATGCTGTTTGTCATAACTGTCTTTCAATAGGCCTACTCATGCATAAAGAAGGAACATCTCTTCGAATGATGTCTCAATGTGATACCGTACCCCTTTATCATTAAGAGTCGAATGGAGGGTAAAATAGCCAATGTGTCCATATGTGAAATATTTAATAATTCTGGAAATATAGTGTAATGTGGGATATTGGCAGGCATTGTGGGTCTACACTAGTGGCTTTATTAATGTTTATAATGTAGATGTGTGCAAGTCGAGAAATGTTTATCTTATTATTGTATACTCATCAACTACAGCACTTAATATTGTAATGTCCACAGAATTGACATGAACCATAATGTCAGTCGGTGGGGGTGACTACTTTTACTCAACAACATCAGCCCAACATCACTCATCAGAAGAAAAAAAACTATATATCTCTGGTCAGATTACCTGCTGAAAGTATTAGCTAGGTTGTATCTTAAATTGTCTTTCTGAAATTCCTCACATCCTCTCGCTTCCTTCTCAACCGTATTGAAGGAGAAGGTCCAAGATCCCTCCTCTCAGACCTTCTCCAATGTGTTTTGAGAATGCGAGGAGAGAGGATGAGAGGAAAGATGAATCCAGAAAGAGCCCTAATTATGCAGATTCCTTCATTCTCTGCTTTACTACTCCTCATTACAGCTTTGCATACATCAGGGTTCTTCAATTCCGGTCCTGGAGGGCCGAAAGACTTCTGTTTTTTATTTCTACCTGGTAGTTAATTGCACTCACCTGGTGTCCCAGGTCTGAATTAGCCCCTGATTAGAAGGAGAGGATGAAAAACAGAGGTGTTTCGGCCCTCCAGGACCAGAATTGAAGAACCCTGGCATACATTATACAATTGACCTTCCATAGTACATGATTGGACCTTTATTTGCTGGTCTAAACCAAACCTGATCCTGGGTCCACGTTTTGGTTTTTGCGTTAGCACTACACACAGCTGATTCAAATAACCAACTCATCATCAAGCTTTGATTATTTGAATCAGCTGTGTAGTGCTAGGGCAAAAAACAACATGTGCACCTGGTGGGGGCCCCAGGACCGAGTTTGGGTAACCCTGGTCTAAACAGATAATGTTACGACAGCGGTCATTGTGTGTTTTCAGAAAACATCAACCTTTTTGATGCATCATAAAAATGCCTTTGAGCTGTTATGTGTTATTTAATAAAATCTAAATGACATGGACATTGATAATGACATTGTCATTCAGGCACATAACTTTAGTGTATGTACGAACCAACTTTCCCCAACAGGGGGAAGCAAAACTGAACTAACCTGACAAAATATTAGATCTAATTTGCCACACCGTGAGCAAGGTATAATCAAAGTATTATTATTTGCATGATACGCTTTATTTTGTTGTATGATCCCGTCATATTATTATATTTGTATTCATATATTGATGTTTTATTTAAGTAAAGTTTATATCTAAGTATAGACAACAGTGCATCTAAACCACGTGTCAAACTCATTCCATGGAGGGCCGAGTGTCTGCGGGTTTTACATTGACATTTTAGTCATTTAGCAGACGCTCTTATCCAGAGCGATTTACAGTTAGTGAGTGCATACATTTTTCACACTCCCTTGTACTTGATTGATGAAGGTCACTAATAGTAAAGAACTCCCCTCACCTGTCTAGGACTTAATTGAAAGGAAAAACCGAAAACCAGCAGACACTAGGCACTCCATGGAATGAGTTTTGACACCCCTGTTCTAAACAGTTGAGTGGCGCCATCTCTTCATCTTCACTGATGTAAAAACAATAGGTTTAACCAGGGCTCCTCTCCAACCCTGCTCCTGGAGAGCTAACATCCTGTACATTTTAATTTCAACCCCAGTTGTTACTAACCTGATTCGTTTATCAACCAGTTAATTATTAAAATCAGGTGTGCTAGATTAGGGTTGGGGCGAAAACCTACAGGACGATAGCTCTCCAGAAACAGGGTTGGAGAGCCCTGGGTTAGACCTTTCAATGTATTGTGAGGTGTCATACTACCCCTGAATGCTGCATTGGTGTCAGAAGTGAGATGGGTCTATCATAACCTGTGTAGGCATACTCTACTAGCCTATCATAACTCATTCACTTGTGGTTATGTCAAATTGCCAATTAAAAGTATCACTGCACCCTCAAGTGAAGGCTGCTTCTTTATGGTCCAAGTATCTGTCAATCAATTGTAGAAGACACTTTCCTAACTACCTTGTTTCCACCCCTGCGCGAGTTTGTCAATGAATGTTGAGTTCCAAGCTGGGCGCATCAGTACGTGTAATGGTTCCTGAGCAATAGCGCGTTCTTCCGCTGCTCCCTTTCAGTAGAAAAGTACTTGGAAAACGGGAGAGATACTATTTTATTCGGAGATAAACATCGAGTGGGGAATCTTGGTTTCTCGTTTTGGAATAATTCGATTGGGAGAGTATAATCTGTGGGCGAGAGAGTGGGGTTTACAACTGTGAAGATCATTTTTATTTTTTCTATGAGCGCTAGCTAATAGATCTATTTTTCACCCACGCCACGGTTTGTTCTTTCCAAAGGAATAATGACGAACACTTGGATGCTCTTGATTTTCGCGGTGGCGACCTGTTTTATGAGTAAAACGGTGAGTAAAGTTGTCAAGACAAAGAAAGTAATATTAAAAGGTTTTGTTATACCTCGCGCGGTAAGGCGCTGCTGAAATGTTTTCTAAACGGGCTTTAGTTTCGATGTAGGCTACTTTGCATGCTTGCCTCACTCGCGTTCTTCATAATCTCTGCGAGTATCTGTCTACTTTTACAAGTAAAGAAGGCAATGTAACTATTCCCTTATTTATAATGTATTCCCATTTTCTTTCCCTTGTGCGCTTCCCATATGACTGATGTCTTATCATATTGTGGCCCCAATTATAAGGATACCTTTTACAGTTGCCAGAAAAGCACGTGTAGAATTAATATTTTTATGAAGACGTTCATCATCGAAGATATTTTTTTTTACACAGCTTGATTTCACAGTGGTCAAATATGATTTTCAAGAGGCGGTGTGGAGCTATAGTCGTCTCTGTTCCTTGGTCAAAACAGATTAAATGGTTCCATTTAACCAGGCTCAAAACACAGGCATCTCAGTGTTGCCTTATAACAAGTGTACAATAACAACCTATTGAAAGACACATTGAGCAACTACTGAATTGTCCAGCAATGGAGATGACACACATTTTATAAGTTTGTTTGTATACTACTCTATAGGGACATTTCCCCACCCGTCTTCCATTACAGTAGACAGGGCTCTATCATTGGCACGGTGATGCCGTTGCCTAACTAACATGGCCATTGTTATGAAGCAGCAGTTTTGCACTTGGCTGCAAGGCACATCTGTGTTCATTAGCCCCAGCCTCCCAACATGGATTGTTTTATAAACCAAAAAACAATAAAGGCGAGGGCCCTCATCTCTGATTTAAAGTAGAATGGGGGTGCAGGGTTCTATAGTTGTAGTAGTTGTGAGGGTATCAACCTAGGGGCGTTCTACTAAAGTGAAGGTGGGTGGATGAACGAAGTTATTTTGGGGGATGTGTGTGTTGTAACTGTGGTGAAGGCTGCAAGCCCGACGCTCCCTTCTAACATTAGGTCAGACTCCACTCCTTTAGAGCTGTTGACTGCATTTGGTCCATTCAGCATTTCAGACACCACCATCACTCATCCCCTTCCATTTTTCTTCAGAAAACATAAACACCGTCACTTTCCTCTTCATTCATTACATCTTGGACTGGACTCTTCCCTCATCACTATCCATATTTTTGTTAACGCGGGAACAGTTAGTAATATTTAGCTAAAACTAGAGCAATAGTTTAACTGAGATGTCGTAACCGTCATATCATCACCAACTGTTTGTCACTGAAAGTGCTTAATGTACTATACCACTGTCGCCATGACATCTGGCCTGATTGGTATTAAAGTCAACAGTGAAGAAACGTCTGCTGTTAGGTGTAACTGAAGTGACATCACTTGTCATATCATCACCAACGGTGTGTCACTGAAAGTTCGTCATACAGATGTACCACATCAAATACTAAGGCATGGTTGGGAATAACTTCAACGGTATAGAAACATCTGGCGTTAAATGTACTTAACTGACATTGATCAGAGCTCTAGAAACCTGAATGAGAAAAGTAATGAAATAGTAGGCTGACAAATAGGATTTCTTGGGAGGATGGAAAATGGTCATGTACAGCAGCTTCAGTACTGACTGTTACACTCATTCCTTCCCTGCCTCAGTTAGCTTAGCAAATGTAACGTTCTCAGTGAAAACCTGGGGGTGGTTATGCAGCAAGGCACTACGCGGCTGGGTTGTGTGGGGAAAACCTTGTGATGTAGACACCGTCTGCTATGTGCATCTATGAAGCCCTGAAGTTGTGGAAACTGGATAATGAAACTGTGTAGGTTGTTTGGCTCAGATCTGAAGGTCAATAATAAGATGTTAGTTTTTAACCTTTCTTGACAAATGTATCATATGCATGTAGATTTAGTAAATGCTTTGACTTCTCCCAGTTTTATTTTTTTGATTTGATTGTACATGGAATTATTTGATCATTGCTACTCTGATCATACATCCTAGAGTGAAAGTTAACCTTAACGTAACATGTTCTAGAATAGCGTGGACAGTAGTCAAACACAAGATGTTCCATGACGTTGTGTACTATCGACAGCTTGCTGTGGTGTTATTGTGTTGTTGTGGTGTTATGCCAGCCGACATTGTTTACACAGTTGAAAAGCCTCAGAGAGGTAGAATACCCCTCTGTCTGCTCTTTGCTGATAGATGTGACTGGTGCTAAATGTCCCTTGCCTTGAGTTATTTCCATATGGCCATAACACTTTCCGAAAAACAAAAACACCCACTCCAGATGGTTTTGTACTGTATGTTTCTGGCAGATGTGCTCTCCTCAATAGACATTAGTGTAATTTTTAGAGACAGCTGAAGCCCTATGTGAGTCAGAGGTGAAGGTCTGAATGTAATGGATGTAAAAGGCAGAGTGATCTGGACTCTTAATCCACATGTTTTATGTCATTCTGACCCTCTTGGGTTGATTGATACACAGAAGGACAGACTGATAATATCGTTATCACAGCTTGTCAATACAAAACAGGAACGAATCAGTTTTATTTCCTTTGGAACTGCGGTCTCACACATGACCTAAGATGTTCCAGTGGTGTTATTTTCTGTGTGACTTCATTTGGGAATATTTTAAATAAACAAGTTAATTGTTTCCTGTCAGGAGGGAGGCCCTCACCAGTGTTAGTCATGCATGCAATACACAGGGTACAGCATGTTCTGTAGAGCTGTGATCAGTACTGACTGGATAGGGCTGCTCTGTCTGTCTGGGAGTGATCAGTGCTGACTGGATAGGACTGGTCTATCTGTCTGGGATTCATGTAGCTTCTGGGTTCTGTCCTCTCTGTCTGACAGTCTGTTTACTCACCTCTACCCTGCCTGTCTGACAAACAGTAGAGCTATAAAGATACACAGCTCTGAGCTCAAAATACTACAAACTTATGGTCTGGGGAGATGGCTTGTTTTTGTTTTGGCTAGTATGTATGGACTGACAGACAGGGCACATGTAAGTGGAACTGTGCTCCATCTGTATTTGTGCTCGTTTGCCCACCTCTTTTTCTTTCTCTCTTTCTTTCTCTCTCTCTCGTGTGTGTGTGTGTGTGTATCAGAGGCTTCCCTTTTATCTGTCCACCAAAGCTTGTCTGGAATGTTAAACATATTTGCAGGGTTGAGCTTGTTGCTGGGTCAAAAACACAAGCATGTTGGTACACCTGCAATAACATCTGCTAAATATGTGCATGCAACCAATCAGATTTGATTTGAATACTTGTAGGGTTGAGCTTGTTGCTGGGTCAAATACTTGTAGGGTTGTGGTTTGACAGCATTGTTCAGTCTTTTTAAAAGGTCTGAGGTTCTCCAGTTAGGTCACTACCTCCAATCTGAAGTATATGAGTTCAATCAGTTGATGTCACTTGGGTTACATCAATTATTAATATTTTGTGATGATTTAAGGGAGGGAAGTTGCTCACAGAGCCTTTGTTGATCTTTCAACATTGGGGATTATATGTCTCTGCTGAGGAGTTTTTGTAAAACTCTGCTAAGCATGTCACAGAAGCCCGGCTGCAACCCAACACGTATAATTCAACAGTAAATGTGGGATCCTTTTTATAGATCCAGAGGGAGCCTGATTTGGCCCACAGCCATCAGAAATGAAGGGGAAACAAGTCAAGATTTATATTTTAGTCATTTAGCAGACTCTTTTATCCAGAGTGACTTACAGGAACAATTAGGGTTAAGTGCCTTATTGTTTCTAAAGCTTGTACCTGTGCACTAATAGTGGGTATACACTGAGTGTACAAAACATTAGGAGCACCTGCCCCCCCCTCCTTCCCCTCAGAACAGCCTCAATTCGTCAGGGCATGGACTCTACAAGGCGTTGAAAGCGTTCCACAGGGATGCTGGCCCATGTTGACTCCAATGCCACAGGAAACTGTTGAGTGTTAAAAACCCAGCAGCGTTGCAGTTCTTGACACAAATCGGTGTATCTGGCACCTACTACCATACCCCGTTCAAAGGCACTTCAATATTTTGTCTTGCCCATTTATCCTCTGAATGGCACGCATACACAATCCATGTCTCAATTGTCTCAAGGCTTAAAAATCCTCCTTTAACCTGTCTCCTCCCCTTCATCTACACTGATTTGAAGTGGATTTAACAGGCGACATCAATAAGGGATCATAGCTTTAAACCTCGATTCACCTGTCATGGAAGGAGGTGTTCATAATGTTTTGGACACTCAGTATATGTCTGCTGTTTTTTAGTAAACTCTGTTAATATAGTCTGTCCACAGGGGATCATTTTTTATAGTGAGAACTCTTACTCTATTTCAGGTGCTCAGTTGTCTGCTCTCATTTGGTGTTGATGAGTTGTTCATGATCTAGTTCCTAATTGTTTTAACCCAGTTGTGTGTTGGTGCCAGGTGTGGAGTATGGGCCAGGTGTGGAGTATGGGCCAGCTGTCTGTCTCATGATTCAGGACTAATTCTTCTGGCTCTTGTGTGATTGTAGTTGTAGATCTTCTTGACATCATCAAGGCCCGAAGAACCTTTGAATAAAATAAGCATTAGTGTTGAACAGGAATATGAAGGCTATCAAATGTGTACTGTAACAACTGTGTAGTTTATACTTTGGACATAGGCCTCCATCCTCCTACTGGGATGCCAGAGCATTTTTATGTGAGGCATATCATTACAACTGCTATTCACATTGGTATAATTTTCACATCGTAATATTACAAGTCATATGTATTTACAGAATCTTACCTGGATATGGTCGCATCATGTTGACCTTCAGAGGGAATGCCTCGTCTCCCAGAAAGACATATGGGCTCGGTGTTTGGGTCACCGCCATGGACTCTGGCCTTGCTGTCGGCAGATGGCCTGCAATGAGTTGGGAGCTGAACTTGCTTCGTGAGAAGATTCCCACATCTCCCTCCCTCCCAAATGCACCCATGTTGACCATGTTGAAGCGGTACTTTGCATCGCGGACTGCCAGCAGGACCATTGAGAAATATCCCTTGTAGTTGTAGTACTCGCTACCAGAGTTTGCTGGAGCTCGGATCCGAATATGTTTCCTGTCCACTGCTCCTACACAAAACTGATAATTCCAACGATCCCAAAACTCAGGCGTTTTCGGCCCATTTTGCTATGGAGAGATAAGCAACATAATCTGTCTTCGGGACATGCCAGATAGCCTGGCGCAAACTGTCGAGTTTCCTACCTTATAACTCGCAGCGATGCTTTTGCTGTGTGCCGCCACTCGCCAAAAACATCCGAAAGTATTGAAAATGTCTTCCCTCGTCAATGCTTCAAATAGGTCAGACGAGACGTATTCTCAGTTGTGCCCACTTGCAATGTTCAGTGGACCAACATGCATTTTTCTCTGTGAGAAATAAAAACATGAGTAGTAAGAGCAGGTTAAGCTCTTCCAATTTGGAGGCAGACATGTTTGCTTCTGCAGCTAGTTAAATCCTGAAAGTAAGTTTATCTGGAGTGCTAAGGTTTGTGTGTATGTATGTATGTGTGTGTATATATATATATATATATATATATATATATAAATCCTTAAAGTAGCGTTGAAAGCATAGAACACCAGACATGTCTAGCTAGCTATATTTGTAACCAGGCATATACACCGGTTCCGGAAGTGCTTGATGGCTACTCTGGCTCCCCAAGCCCGCTAGTGGATCTACACTACACAAGGCGGACTTCCTCTCTGGGTAGAACGCAACAACGTGTCCGCTGCCCCCCAAAATCGACTCCACCTACGAACATGCACGTGCGTAGATCTGCGCACGTGAACAGTGTAGACGCCTTAAAGCTGTGTGTGTGGTGGCATCACGTCAAGGAATACAGCAAACTGAGACAGATCCGTAGCTTCTCTCTCTGACCAAGCCTGGGGTATAGTTTAAGAACTTGTGAAAGGCTATAATTATCAATGAGCCTGAATTTAGACAGTAATTGCTCAGTAATCCTGTCTTTTTGAAGTGATTTCATGTGCAGACTCATTTGCTGTCAGATGTTTTACTCTGGAATTAACAGAAAGATGCAATGAATTTCTCAATATTATCTGCTTTACAGTAGCTATATTTTGCACAACTGAACTTTGCTTTTCCTTGGCTACTCCTGAAACTATCCCGCACAGGTCCCCTGTTTTTATGTCTTGGCTCAGGTAATCACTGAAATTAGACAGAATTGTCTTGGCTCAGGTAATCCCTAGACTATGACAGAGAAGTGTCAAACCGTGATTACCAGGATGGAAAACGGAGGCAGAAAATAAATGATTGTTAGATTTTCTGTTCCCAACTCTTTCATGAACTCTGTCCTCTGAAAACTTCCTAGATATCAAATTACACCTTAAAAAAAAAAAAAGCTATTGCCAAGTGTTGAATTGGATATGAAAGTATTAGATATTTTTTCAATTTATTTTTCATTTTTTAAATATGTGCTAGACTTAAAGTGGTCATTCCGGAGCGCTACTACCTAAATCCCGCAATGCAGCTTTGATTGAATATAGTCCTTAATGTTAAGGTCAGAGTTGAAGGAGTGGGATCAGCCAGCCCTCACACAGGGTCCCACACCACAGTAAGCTACTTCATACTCACATACTACGGTAGTATTCAATTATGTCCAAGGACCAAAGTTAATGTATTTTGTATTTATTTAATCTGTCTTTGCCTGTCCAGAGGCAAAGACAGCAGTGACAGGCCTTGGTGTATAAGAAGCTCTGACGAGTAGTAGCAACATCTCTCTTTTGAAAGACGACACTTGACAAAGTCACATTTTGTGGACGCTGAAACGGCACGTAATCTCACCATAATTGGGTTTTGTCACTCTCTATAATTTCAGAACCACGTACGCTACACCTAGTTCCTCCATTCAGGCTTGTACAGTCCATTTTTTAAAAATCCCCAGAATTTCTCTGACGCCAGTAGTCCGCTCCCCGCCCCCCTCCAAGAAGACGGTCAGTATTACTGGAAAACCCAGGCCAGTATAATCTCCTCTCCTCTCCCCAGCCCCATTGCCTTAGTACAACACCTGTGTTTATGCAATCATATTAAGAATACCAGACATGCCTCTGGTCTGAATGGGCTGTATTCATCCTGTTAGCCTCTGCAGCAGCTCTGGTGGGGCGCTGGCACCGTCTAGTAGTTAGTTAATGCTCTTCCTGTGTACTCCTGAGGGGCTGCGAATGTCAGCAGCTGGTTGGACAGCTACTACATCATCAAGGGCTGCGTCCCAAATGGCACCCTATTCTCTATGTAGTGCACTACTTCTGACCAGGGCCCATCCAAAGTAGTGCGCTAAATAGAGAATGGAGCCATTTGGGACGTAGCCTAGAACTGCTGTGCCCTGCAAGGAGCTGAGCTGAGCCCTTGGCAGATGTGGGTTAATATTGTAACCCACACCTGTAACATCTGTGCTGCTTCCCAGCACTGCGGAAGGAAGCTGGTTACTAGAGAGCTCCTGTATGTACCGTAGGTCCACATGCTGGGTTATTGTCTTGGTAGGCCTGTTTGGTTGCATTCATGGTGTTGGTGTTATTGGGTGATACTGGCAGAGATGGTATATCTATTTTGTTGTGGAAGGTAATGCACAATTAACATGTTCCTCAAACTGCTTCTCAAATCAAATGTACCTCCTAACAACTAATATAACTCCTGGGTTGTGTTCCTGTGATGTAACATCTTCATGAACCTCTGTCAACTTGTTAAAAATGTGTTTGTCCTGCTTGACAGTCTCAGATGTCTGATTTAACTGGATAATTGAACCCCCCCCCCATCACTATTAGCTTTGATCGCTAATAGTGATAGAAATGCAAAGGTTATAATAACCCACTGATTTGACAGTTGCAGTAAGTTCCTTTTCAAGATTTCTGATATTTTTATTTGTGTTGTGGGGAGAAATGTTTGCAACCTTCTGGACTGGAGACTGTTTTCCAGGTTGAGAGTATAGTACTGATGCTATCTGGACAGTGTTGCTGGTAGCGCTGGATGTAATTTAATGTGTGAATGTAAGCAGCACGGAATGTCCTGTTTTCCTCTAGCTGTCTGACCGGGGTATGCTGAGAAACGACAGCCTTCAGGGCATGGAGGAGGACTTTCAAAGGAAATCCTATGTCCATATTGAGATTCCATTCATATCAGGTAGTCATCCTAGATCATATCAGGTAGTCATCCTAGATCATATCAGGTAGTCATCCTAGATCATATCAGGTAGTCATCCTAGATCATATCAGGGAGTCATCCTAGATCATATCAGGGAGTCATCCTAGATCATATCAGGGAGTCATCCTAGATCATATCAGGGAGTCATCCTAGATCATATCAGGGAGTCATCCTAGATCATATCAGGGAGTCATCCTAGATCATATCAGGGAGTCATCCTAGATCTGCCTGGAATGTGTATAAATAAATAGCAAGGCTCCATAAGTCCTGTGGTATTAGCCATATCTTGGCAGGTTCTCTCTTCCCATCATTACAGCTGACAACTATACCTGTGGAGGAGGGTGACGTGATTAGCTGACACGTCCCCAGTATTTGTTGCTGTGATAGCCACTAACGACAATACCTTAATGATTCTAACCTTTAGATTCTAACCTTTTACTAAAGGTCTCACATACGGAGAAGGGACATGTTTTGTTGATGTGAAATGTTTTCCATCAAGATGTCTTTTGTGCCAGAATTAACAGGCTCTCATTATTTGAACACTTATTTTAGCACACACAATGTTCCGTGAGCCAGGAGCAAAGAGGCCAGTGACCGTGTAGTGTGGCTGGGCTGGCTGGAAGGAGCTAGCTAGTGAGCAGAGGGAGTATTTCCTTTTCAGTTGTAGGTTTGGCACAGCCTGAAAGCTCAGTCCTGAGCTCCTCGGCTCCCTGCACAATACCTCACTTGTGCTGCTACTTAGACTCAGGAATGTGAGGCTCACCTTCATATGTCTGACAGCAGTTTGTTTTGGAATGAGAGATTATTCACCACCACATCGTACTGCTGCAAACACTGTTCTCTCATCGCCTCTTCTCTTCTATCTCTCCCTCTCACTGAAGAGTTAAGAGGCAGACCCATATGATGCTGTGTTGAAACCCCCATAAACCACTGCTTTATATAGCAGTTAGGCCTATTCATAAGAAGGTTGTAGGGCTTGTGAAAGTAATTGATCCTCACCTCTAGAACAGTGTATTTTGTCAAGGCATATATGCTACATGTGGTCTAGGTGCAAAAATGTTGTTCAGAGACTAATCATAGAGAAATGGCATCCTTTTGTTTGTGTGTGTACACATAGGCAATATGTACATGCATTAGGACTATCTGAACAAATAGGCCTCTGGAAAACAGCCCCTGACACAATCTTACCCTATTCTTAGATACATCCTAACCTAACACTACTATCTAATAAGAATCTGGAACGCAGGAAGCAAGGGGCTTTCAGTAGCCAATCTTACTCTGTACCGTACCAGGACCTGGGTCCTGGACTAATCTTAACCAACAAAGGCCATTGGAGGAAATGGTCAGGGCTGCTTAATGTTTGTCTCTATTGACGTTGTACTTCATGACTCACTGGCTAGGAATTCAGACTATTACTAGACTACTACTGTATGGTCACCGGCTGACCCTGAGAGTCTCCATCGTTCTCACAATGTTCTCTCTATAGGTTATCTCTATTAGATGTTTGGGGTCAACTTGACTTAATTAGTCATAACACTTAGCTGATTAGCCTCTGAAGCAGTCAAGCAGACCTGGGTCAAATACTTTTAAATACCGGGAAGTGTTTTCAGGGCCGGCAAATGGAATTAGTGTACAGTAGGTATCAGTCATACTCTTCATACCATAGTGTACAGAAGGTATCAGTCATACTCTTCATACCATAGTGTACAGTAGGTATCAGTCATACTCTTCATACCATAGTGTACAGTAGGTATCAGTCATACTCTTCATACCATAGTGTACAGTAGGTATCAGTCATACTCTTCATACCATAGTGTACAGTAGGTATCAGTCATACTCTTCATAGTGTACTAGTGGTCTTCTAGGATGAGTCACCACTGAGCGTTGACACGTCACGATGTAACATACAGCGTCCGAGGGGTCCGTTTTCTTTCATATTTTCTCATACTATTGAACTATTACCATGTCAATCAACGCTTGAATAGGAACGTAGCTTACACCCCAGATTTTGGTGCCAACACAGTCGCAACAGTCCCATTTTAGTTTTCATTGCAGCCTCGTTTGAATGCCACGGTTACGCAAAATGTGTACGGAACACCGTTAGGTAGCACTAGTGGGTAAGAGCTTTGTGCCAGTAACCGAAAGGTCGCTGGTTCTAATCCCGAGCCGACTAGGTGAAAAGTCTGTCGGTGCCCTTAAGCAAGGCACTTAACCCTAATTGCTCCTGTAAGTGGCTCTGGATAAGAGTGTCTGCTAAATGACTAAAAACATGGGAGCCCTTATCTACATCGTTTTACTGGATTACTTTCAGAGGCTGACTTTGATCATGACTTTCTCTGCCTTATGTTCTGTCTGCTGCGTTCTCTATAGTATGTTGCATAGCAATCAAAAGATGATCCACTGTGTGTGAGTTTTGAAAGACCACTGGAGCACAACACAATGGCACACCAAATATGTGTTTTTGTACAGACGACAATTACATCCTAAAGGAAATGTTAGTCAGAGGTTGATGAGTTTTTGTGGCTTTGAACTGTTTCCCTCAGTGATCCCAGTCGGAGGCCAAAAGGAAAGCTCTATATCTAGCTGGGTATACCCTATTTTCAGCCAGCGCCATTGTGCTCTTTGTAGCCTCTTTCTCCTTCAGTGAGTCTGAAATGACATGTCCTCTTATTGTGTACTAGGCTCTGCTTCCTTTGAAGCACACGTCCTTCCTCTTTATTACAGCATCCTTGTCTGGCACTCTTCTTTTTCTCTCCTTCACCAACAAAGACCTGAAAATTGAACCAGACTCCTTAGTGTCAACATTTATCAGCTGAGCAAAAAGGCAGACAAGGCGCGCGCGCGCGCGCGCGCACACACACACACACACTGAGGGTGCATCCTTAGTACCTTTGTCAAACATATTGCTTTTGTGGGGATTTTGGGAAGCACAATTGTGTGGAAACATCACACGTCTTGGTGAGCATCAGTGGCTGTGACTGGTGGTTTCCATGAGCCCTACTAGGCTACTGTGGTGGGGCAGAGATTTAAAGGAATGCAGGGGGTTGGGAGGGATGACTAGAAGCACCCAGGGTTCAGAGAGTCAGACAAGACACTGCTCCATCTGCTCTGAGAGCAGCCTCCTGCCCTGAAAAGTAGTTTTTGTTAATTAATCAATTAATTAATCCATCCATTCACACTCGCACAACAACAACAAGTTGCCTTGGGATTGGATGAGCCAGTCAGACAATGACACCTTCCTGTTTAGCCTGCTCCCCACATGCAGAGGGATTACAGGAAGGCTCATACATTGTCTTTGGGTTCCACTTCAGAAAATGGGGAGATTTGATCCAGGCCTTCATAGCTTCTAAGTGGTATTTCAGGTAATGGGGAGGCTCATTGTGAGACGCCTGCTTCTGTTCAGTTTGTTTCCCAGGGAACTGTGATAAGAAAGAGTTGTATTTCTTCAAAAATATTTGTCTTTATTTTGTTCTTCCAAAACATTTAAGAGCTCTTGATTTTCTTAGAATGGTTCTTTCTATATATTTTTTTGCTCTTGCGCTTCTAATGCCTGTATAAAATAAACAGCATGGATATCCTCCACGGTGAAAGGTGTTTGATTCATGCCCTTAAGATTATACAATCTACACTGGGAATAGTTTGTGTCATGGGGTCAGTTAGAGTATTATTATTATTATTATGGATCCTGGATGCTGATCAAACTGTGGTATATCAGACAATATATCATGGGTATGACGCAAACACACTTGTTTACTGTTCTATTTATGTTTAACTACTTTATAATAGCAAAAAGGCATCTTGGGGGTTTGTGGTATATGGCCAATATGCTAAGGGCTGTATCCAGGCTGTACTCTGCATTGCGTCGTGCATAGCTGTGGTCTATTGGACATATACCACACCCCCTTCGTGCCTTATTGTCTAAATAGCATGTGGGTACCAGTAGAATTCAATTTCTATGGTGGAGACACTTTCATTAATCTCTTGCTCTCCATTGACAGATATTCATCTCGGCGCAGTCGGATTACCTGTACCTGGATGACCAGTCAGGAGACTCCGTAGATGACGACGGTTACAACTCTGGATCAGGGTCCGGTGATATGAGTAAGCAATGGTTACATTCTTATAAAATATTTCACCGTTACTTCCTAATGTAATTAACATAGCAACCTGATAATGCCATTTAAGAGTTATAGCTGTATGTAAAGCTCTAATTGTACTGGCTCTACGAAGGTCATAGACGGTGCACAGGAACCTTTGACTTTGGTTAGACTACTAGGGCACACTGGTACCGCAGGATCACAATGGACCTACGGAGGCGGTGAAAGCACCGATGTTTCACATGCGGCCAAGTGCAGTCATATGTCATATAGAGAGACGCCTTCTATAATGAATGAGTCATTATGTCGTATACCCTAACCTGAACAGTGCCATAGACTGTATAATGTACTGTACGATAACACTCAAACAGATCTGGCTTCCACTCTATTTCTGGGTCTGTATGGCAGGGGTTGCGTGATTATTGGTCAATTCTTTATGAATGAAAAGTGCCTCTATCATTAGTATTGAATCCATTAGCACTGGCATTATTGTGAATTGTTGTTAGTTTATCATGTTACCCCTGCCTGCAAACCAAATTTCCTTCTGGAGTCGATACATTTGGATTATTTTCCTCCTCAGCTATCGGTGAGGTCACTGAGCCAGTGGTCAAAGTGAAAACGGTGTTCGCTGCTCCTGAAGCAGAGCCAACCCAGGACTCTCTACCAGACCCTTCAACCACCGTGGAGGAGATGTTTACATTCACTGACCAGAGCACAGAAATAGCTGAGACAGAGACAGAGGTATGCCTCTCTTTATAACTGACTTTAGTGTGGTGGTTTCATTTGACCTCATCCTTACCTCGCACCCCTGACATGGCAAGGACTTAATAGTATCCCTGTGATTTTATAGTTGTTGTGAAAATTCTAAATCTCTCTCTCCCTCTGTCTGTGTGTGTCAGACCCAGGTCCCTGAACAGTCTCTGGACGTGACAGAGGAGACTGTTATCAGCAGTGAAGCTCCTCCCAGCACCACCAGTGCTTCCAGGTTGCTGTATGAGGCAGACACACCTTACGATGTGCAATCCGAAAACCTTTTCCAGAGGACGGAGGTGCTTGCAGGTATGTTTTTTTTATTTTTATCCTTTATTTATTCAGGAGATCGTGTTGACATTAGCATATCTCTTTTTCAAATGAGACCTGAGCATAATGAAAGCAATAAAATATCATGAGACAACATATAAGTTAAACATCACACAAAAAAGCGATCCACAATACGATAATGATTAATCAAAACAGTAATCTGTAATCTCAGTTCCAATTGAAGAGGTCATTTTTCAATACAGCCCACTATCAGAGATTGGATCTGAAACATGGGCTCTGTTTGAAATATGGGTAACTCTAGACTTTGCTTTCAGAATTAATAAAAACAGACTCATAGCCTTGGAGTTTGATAGCAGAGGGAAGGAGACTGAGTCAATCAACCAACAACACTTCGGGATTGTTTTACAATGAAAAGCACGTTATGAATTAAATGTATAATTGTGACTCCTCCTGAGTCGGCTCCGTCTCATATTTGATTAGTCCATTGATCTTAGCTGCAGTCTACTGCATCAAGCTATCAGGGTGCCGTTTCCCATTAATTTCTCAATGTGAGTTGTTGCCAAACATTTGATACAAAAGGCACAAAGCAATCATAGTTCCCTCTTAATTATTCATAAAAGTTAACAGAAGGCAATGGGGTTACATTTACTTTACATTTTAGTCATTTAGCAGACGCTCTTATCCAGCGTGACTTACAATTAGTGCATTCATCTTAATATAGCTAGGTGAGAAAACACATCACAAACGTATCTTTAATGGGGTTGGGGTAATTACCTTGCCCCACACACAATCTTTTAAAGGTGTATCATATCTGACATTTAGACTGTTATTAACACTTTACTTTCTAGCAAGGTTCCACTGTTGTGTTATCAACGCCAATCACTTGTATTGCTAATGTATTGAATTATTGTGATTGATAAGCATCTTCTGACGTGGTTCTTCTCCCCCCCCTCCACGGGTCCAGCGGTGATAGCCGGCGGGGTTATAGGTTTGCTGTTCGCCGTCTTCCTCATCCTCCTCCTGGTCTACAGAATGAGGAAGAAGGACGAGGGGAGCTACGTCCTCGGAGAACGCAAGGCCCCTAGCTCAGCCTATCAGAAAGCCCCCACCAAGGAGTTCTATGCCTGAAGCACAACCACCCTGTCACTATGAAGAGAAACCGAACAACAGAAAGACTGTGTCCCAAATGGCACCCTATTCACTCTATAGTGTACTTACTACTTTTGACCAGGATCTGTGCACCATATAGGGAATAGGGTGCCATTTGGGACACATTGAAAACATTTACATTTTAGTCATTTAGCAGATGGTCTTATCCAGAGCGACTTACAGTTAGTGAGTGCATACATTTTCATACTGGCCCCCGTGGGAAACGAACCCACAACCCTGGCGTTGCAAGCGCCATGCTCTACCAACTGAGTTACAGGGGACTATACGTACAGCAGGGTCCTCCTCGCATGCTGTTGGTTGAAATGATATTGAATGAGGAAGTGTTTCAAGGAGCTTTTTCATTAAGCAAATATATATATATATATAATACTTTTTTTTCCCTAAATGATGCCAAACAGGGCTATTGTAAACATTTCATGTTTTGGATCATTAGAACAGTTGGAGAATGTATTTGTAATGTGAGAACGTGAAATATATTCATATGATTGTCATGGACTACTTTCTACCTGTAGCGGTACATATTTGTAAGGAAGGAAAAACAACTTTTTTAAAGGTCACTGAAATAAAAATACAGAGACAACAGAATATAATTCTCCTATCTATTCTATTTTTGATTTTTTTTCATAGCATGTCAAGTGTTTTTTCATTAACTTATGTTTTTCATGTTGAGGTTATGTAATGTTTCTAGTCTCATAAAGCAATCTGGTTTAATTTAAAAAATGTTATTTTTCTTGTCATTGTGTGAAATGAATTACAGGATTCCAAAACTACCCAATGCCATCTGGCCCAAGCAAAGCACATTCCTTTCTAGTAAAAAATTACTGATATAAAGCATTGTTTCCCAACTCCAGTCAAGTACGCCCAACAGTACACACTTTTGTTGTCGCCCCTGACAAACTTGCCTGATTCAACTTATTGAGGGCCTGATGATTAGTTGACAAGTTCAATCAGGTGAGTTTGTCTGGGGCTACAACAAAAATGTGTGCTGTTGGAGGTACTTGAGTTGGGAAACACTGATTTTGAAATGGTACTCTTTGGGGCAGGGGTGTCAAACTCAATCATGGAGGGCCTAGTGTCTGGGTTTTGGTTTTTTCCTTTCAATTAAGACCTAGACAACCAGGTGAGGGGAGTTCTTTACTAATTAGTGAACTTAATTAATCAAGTACAAGGGAGGAGCGAAAACCCGCAGACACTCGGCGCTCCGTGGAATGAGTTTGACACGTGCTTTGAGGAGTGGATTATATCACAGGAGGTTGGTCGCACCTTAATTGGGATAATGACAGGAGTTGAATCAGTGGAGCAGTATCAAACGCATGGTTTCCAGGTGTTTGATGCCATTCCATTTGCTCCGTTCCGGCCATTATTATGAGCCGTTCTCCCCTCAGCGGCCTCCACTGCTATATGTACTCTGTGTTCCAGTTTTTGTTACCCAAAATATAGAGGAACCTTTTCAGTAGATTTCACTACTAGGTCGCTGAATTTTCTCCTCAGATCACAATGGTATGTTAGACTTGGGTGTTTATAAACAAACCTGCAACTATTCTGACCAATTTATGATATAAAAGCTGATTTTCGTTTATATAATCTGCAGCTTTTAAATTATGACTTGCTAGATATGGGGAACTAATGCAAATGAACAGTCACATCGGCGCTCAACTCTTTTCAGTTGACTTTGTAATGACTTGAGTAGTACAGTGATTTACTATAGCCACAGCTGGGACACCGGACGCATCTGATATATCTGTTTAAACTTAGATTTTCAGTCAATCAGATTTGAAAGCCCAGGGTGCTTTCCCAAATGGCACCTTAGTCCCTATATAGTGCATTACTTTTGACCAGAGCCGTAAGAGCCCTGATCAAAAGCAGTGCACTAAATAGGGAATAGGGTGTCATTTGGGATGTAGTCCCAGTGAACAGGACATGGTGTACCTTATTACTTCTCTGTTCCCTCTCTAAGGAATTATGAATGTCTACTATAGAACAGAACGGTCCTCCTCCCTAAAAAAAGAACCTCTGATCACTGGGTTGGTGTATTTTTCTCATGGTATGTAATGAATGAATAAAGGTACTAACTGTAAGACTTTCCTTGGACTTGGAACAGTATTTTTGCCATTATGACATGTAACACAGTCTCATTTACTTTGTTACCTTTAGTCCTGACTATTTTAAAGGTAGACTCAGCGATATGATGCAGATGCATAAAGTAAAACCGCATAGTGGGTCAATTTCCGCAACAACTAGGAGCGTGGGCGCGCGAGGCTAAACTTCTCCGCTGTTTTTGGTCACCTGGCTACCACATTGTAAGAGCGTGCGGTGACGCGAACCAATGCACATGCGCAAATACTGTGTGCGTGACTGTGTGAGCAAAGTCTTGCATCTTGCTCATTGAAATATCTGCGGTGCTGCTTGTACAACAATTTCGCTGACTCTACCTTTAAGGCAATGGTGTATCTGTAATGTTAATGTACTATAATTTATACGTATTAATTGATATAGAAGATACTAGAAGTAATATGTTAGTTCAAGTATCTTAATGTATATTCACAGATGTTTTAAGCCTTTTTGAAGTGCCTACCATTCTGAAAGTGTTTTTTTACTGTTAGGGACAAAGGATATATTTTCAGTGGCATCATGAAGTAGTAGTCACGATCATAAGCGCAGGAGACAGATGGCAACTTAGTGTTACAAAAGCAGTGTTGTATGTTATCATGGGAGACACTACTGAATAAAAAATGTGTCTTAATATGAAATAGTGATCACATGTGGTTTCTTTTCTCTAGGTTGATTGTATTTCTGATAAGACTCCAACATATTCTTTGGAATGTTGACACACACTGTTTGTTACAAAGTAAATGTAAGAATATAACTTGCAGCACAAATACCATATCTGTGGTATCTCAGATTTCAATGTGCAAGCTGAAATAAAATGTAAAATAAAAAGTAGCTTTTGTTAGTTTGCGATCTCTGATCAAAACACATACTAAACAAACATGCTGCTGTGAGCCAAATGGCTAGAGTAAAGCCAAATGTCCGCAGTAAACATCAAGAGTAGTAATTAGTTAGAGCAGACTGCATTATTTTTTTTAAATCAGAATTTGGTAAAGAAACAAAAACAAAACGGGATGTTTGTCAATGAAAGTGAAAACGCATGACTGTCCCTACTGCGTTGCCGTAGTCATTCAAATATCGCGGAAGTAGTTTTGAAATTGATAAGAAATAGCTAGTTGGCGAGAAGGAATTAAATATATGTTGTGAATTATTCCATCTGTCAAGACGGTCAGCAATTTACCAACTAACTGCAGAGGAAGGTTTGTTCTTTTTTTTAACGTCCTAATTTAAAAGTCCTTTCATGTTTCGCTAGTTAGGAATCACAACGACTGACAATTATATTTCGCTAGATATATGGATGCTTGTGGCTTGCTTGCTTGTTGTCTAACTGCATTTCACTGCGTCAATTAGCAGACTAACTCTATGACTTCTATGGCCCGACTGGAGCTCCGACGTCACATTTGTTTTAATAAAAAACCCGAATGATTTCAGCACCCAAAGAATAGCCTGCAATTACACAGAGCAATGTCTCTGAAATAAGTAGTTTTTGATAAAAATGTCAATTACGTCGGAGCTCAACTCCATCGTAAATCGTGGAGTTTAATTTAATCAGCTATACCTCAATAGGTTTCTGTTGCCGATAATGAAGTAAACACTGGCACGTGTAGCGTGCTGTCATATTTTAAGCAAGTTAGGGTCATGTAGTGTAGTCTGACCATTAGGGCAAATAGCCTGTTCTCACGAGGAAAATATTTGTAAATAACCTTAATATGTTCTTGTCTGCCTCCAGATGCAGGACCGGCATATAAAACAATGTGGCCTTTTCTCACTGACTCTTTTGGCCACATTTCTCCATTGTAGCTGTTTGCAACGCAGTACTGGTGGAAAGCCATTTCCAGAGACCGCTAAAGAAATTGCCAGCTATGCAAAGGTAGCCCAGAGCATCATAGACTTGGCTGTGTATGGCAAAGCCCAGAACCGCTCCTATGAGAGACTGGCAGACTTCACAGATACAATAGGGAACCGTGTCAGTGGCTCTAAGAACCTGGACCTGGCTATCAAGTATATGTTCAACGCCCTGAGGAAGGATGGGCTGGAGAACGTACATCTAGAACCAGTGAAGATTCCACACTGGGTCAGGGGAGAGGAGAGAGCTGTGATGCTGCAGCCCCGGAACCACACCATGGCCATCCTAGGACTGGGGAGCAGTGTGGCTACACCCAAAGGAGGTAGGCCTATGGGCAATTCCATGGTAACGAAATTACACTGAGACTCGATTTTTCACAAAAAAATGTATACCAAACAAAAACCATTGATTTCAAAGTTTAACAAACTCTATGCACAAGGACTACTTTAACAATTTCCACAGAACATTTAACAAAAATACATTTACAGGAAGAACTGTGCAGATACAAAGTTTGGTAACAGAATAAAACTGAGGATGATTTTACTGTAATTCTGTTACCAAACTTTGCATCTGCACAGTTTTTCCAGTAATTTTTTGTTTTTTACAGTGTAAATCGTTCAAAGTAGGCATTGTGCATAGAGTTGTATAGTTTGTTAAACTTTGAAATCAATGTTTGTTGTTCTCAGCGTAATTCAGTTACCATGGAATTGCCCGTATGTTCTGTAGTGATGAGTTGTATCACTCAAGCCTAGGCAATGCTAATGGTATTGCCACTATTTGCTAGGCCCCAACTCAAGCCAAGGTGTAGATATTTAGATTAGTCTTTGATTGGTGCACTGATGTATGATCATGCATGTCATATTTTTTTTGCTTTCGGTCTCCTCTTCGGTTCAGGCATTGAAGCAGAGGTGCTGGTGGTGGAGTCTTTTGAAGAGCTGAAGAAAAGGCAGAAGGAAGCCAGTGGGAAGATCGTGGTGTATAACCAGCCCTTTGTCAGCTATGAGGAGACTGTGCAGTACAGGGAGTCTGGGGCATCCAAGGCAGCTAAAGTAGGAGCTGTGGCTACTCTCATCCGGTCCGTCACACCCTTCTCCATCAACAGGTACTGGATGGGTCACAATGATCCAATGTATCCCTTCCTTTATAATGCCAATTAGTTGAATGCTTGGCTATGGCTGGAACTGCATGTTGCCATCTCTCTTCCTGTCTAGTCTGACTGCATGTTGCCGTCTCTCTTCCTGTCTAGTCTGACTGCATGTTGCCGTCTCTCTTCCTGTCTAGTCTGACTGCATGTTGCCGTCTCTCTTCCTGTCTAGTCTGACTGCATGTTGCTATCTCTCTTCCTGTCTAGTCTGACTGCATGTTGCCGTCTTTCTTCCTGTCTAGTCTGACTGCATGTTGCCATCTCTCTTCCTGTCTAGTCTGACTGCATGTTGCCGTCTCTCTTCCTGTCTAGTCTGACTGCATGTTGCCGTCTCTCTTCCTGTCTAGTCTGACTGCATGTTGCCATCTCTCTTCCTGTCTAGTCTGACTGCATGTTGCCATCTCTCTTCCTGTCTAGTCTGACTGCATGTTGCCATCTCTCTTCCTGTCTAGTCTGACTGCATGTTGCCGTCTCTCTTCCTGTCTAGTCTGACTGCATGTTGCCATCTCTCTTCCTGTCTAGTCTGACTGCATGTTGCCATCTCTCTTCCTGTCTAGTCTGACTGCATGTTGCCATCTCTCTTCCTGTCTAGTCTGACTGCATGTTGCCATCTCTCTTCCTGTCTAGTCTGACTGCATGTTGCCATCTCTCTTCCTGTCTAGTCTGACTGCATGTTGCCATCTCTCTTCCTGTCGTCTGACTGCATGTTGCCATCTCTCTTCCTGTCTAGTCTGACTGCATGTTGCCATCTCTCTCTTCCTGTCGTCTGACTGCATGTTGCCATCTCTCTTCCTGTCTAGTCTGACTGCATGTTGCCATCTCTCTTCCTGTCTAGTCTGACTGCATGTTGCCATCTCTCTTCCTGTCGTCTGACTGCATGTTGCCATCTCTCTTCCTGTCTAGTCTGACTGCATGTTGCCGTCTCTCTTCCTGTCTAGTCTGACTGCATGTTGCCATCTCTCTTCCTGTCTAGTCTGACTGCATGTTGCCATCTCTCTTCCTGTCTAGTCTGACTGCATGTTGCCATCTCTCTTCCTGTCGTCTGACTGCATGTTGCCGTCTCTCTTCCTGTCTAGTCTGACTGCATGTTGCCATCTCTCTTCCTGTCGTCTGACTGCATGTTGCCATCTCTCTTCCTGTCTAGTCTGACTGCATGTTGCCATCTCTCTCTTCCTGTCGTCTGACTGCATGTTGCCATCTCTCTTCCTGTCTAGTCTGACTGCATGTTGCCATCTCTCTTCCTGTCGTCTGACTGCATGTTGCCATCTCTCTTCCTGTCTAGTCTGACTGCATGTTGCCATCTCTCTTCCTGTCTAGTCTGACTGCATGTTGCCATCTCTCTTCCTGTCGTCTGACTGCATGTTGCCATCTCTCTTCCTGTCTAGTCTGACTGCATGTTGCCGTCTCTCTTCCTGTCTAGTCTGACTGCATGTTGCCGTCTCTCTTCCTGTCTAGTCTGACTGCATGTTGCCGTCTCTCTTCCTGTCTAGTCTGACTGCATGTTGCCGTCTCTCTTCCTGTCTAGTCTGACTGCATGTTGCCGTCTCTCTTCCTGTCTAGTCTGACTGCATGTTGCCGTCTCTCTTCCTGTCTAGTCTGACTGCATGTTGCCGTCTCTCTTCCTGTCTAGTCTGACTGCATGTTGCCGTCTCTCTTCCTGTCTAGTCTGACTGCATGTTGCCGTCTCTCTTCCTGTCGTCTGACTGCATGTTGCCATCTCTCTTCCTGTCTAGTCTGACTGCATGTTGCCATCTCTCTTCCTGTCTAGTCTGACTGCATGTTGCCATCTCTCTTCCTGTCGTCTGACTGCATGTTGCCATCTCTCTTCCTGTCTAGTCTGACTGCATGTTGCCATCTCTCTTCCTGTCTAGTCTGACTGCATGTTGCCATCTCTCTTCCTGTCTAGTCTGACTGCATGTTGCCATCTCTCTTCCTGTCTAGTCTGACTGCATGTTGCCATCTCTCTTCCTGTCTAGTCTGACTGCATGTTGCCATCTCTCTTCCTGTCTAGTCTGACTGCATGTTGCCATCTCTCTTCCTGTCGTCTGACTGCATGTTGCCATCTCTCTTCCTGTCTAGTCTGACTGCATGTTGCCATCTCTCTTCCTGTCGTCTGACTGCATGTTGCCATCTCTCTTCCTGTCTAGTCTGACTGCATGTTGCCATCTCTCTTCCTGTCTAGTCTGACTGCATGTTGCCATCTCTCTTCCTGTCGTCTGACTGCATGTTGCCATCTCTCTTCCTGTCTAGTCTGACTGCATGTTGCCGTCTCTCTTCCTGTCTAGTCTGACTGCATGTTGCCGTCTCTCTTCCTGTCTAGTCTGACTGCATGTTGCCATCTCTCTTCCTGTCGTCTGACTGCATGTTGCCATCTCTCTTCCTGTCTAGTCTGACTGCATGTTGCCGTCTCTCTTCCTGTCTAGTCTGACTGCATGTTGCCATCTCTCTTCCTGTCTAGTCTGACTGCATGTTGCCATCTCTCTTCCTGTCTAGTCTGACTGCATGTTGCCATCTCTCTTCCTGTCGTCTGACTGCATGTTGCCATCTCTCTTCCTGTCTAGTCTGACTGCATGTTGCCATCTCTCTTCCTGTCGTCTGACTGCATGTTGCCATCTCTCTTCCTGTCTAGTCTGACTGCATGTTGCCATCTCTCTTCCTGTCTAGTCTGACTGCATGTTGCCATCTCTCTTCCTGTCGTCTGACTGCATGTTGCCATCTCTCTTCCTGTCTAGTCTGACTGCATGTTGCCGTCTCTCTTCCTGTCTAGTCTGACTGCATGTTGCCATCTCTCTTCCTGTCTAGTCTGACTGCATGTTGCCGTCTCTCTTCCTGTCTAGTCTGACTGCATGTTGCCGTCTCTCTTCCTGTCTAGTCTGACTGCATGTTGCCGTCTCTCTTCCTGTCTAGTCTGACTGCATGTTGCCGTCTCTCTTCCTGTCTAGTCTGACTGCATGTTGCCGTCTCTCTTCCTGTCTAGTCTGACTGCATGTTGCCGCTCTCTCTTCCTGTCTAGTCTGACTGCATGTTGCCGTCTCTCTTCCTGTCGTCTGACTGCATGTTGCCGTCTCTCTTCCTGTCTAGTCTGACTGCATGTTGCCATCTCTCTTCCTGTCTAGTCTGACTGCATGTTGCCATCTCTCTTCCTGTCGTCTGACTGCATGTTGCCATCTCTCTTCCTGTCTAGTCTGACTGCATGTTGCCATCTCTCTTCCTGTCTAGTCTGACTGCATGTTGCCGTCTCTCTTCCTGTCTAGTCTGACTGCATGTTGCCGTCTCTCTTCCTGTCTAGTCTGACTGCATGTTGCCGTCTCTCTTCCTGTCTAGTCTGACTGCATGTTGCCGTCTCTCTTCCTGTCTAGTCTGACTGCATGTTGCCATCTCTCTTCCTGTCTAGTCTGACTGCATGTTGCCATCTCTCTTCCTGTCTAGTCTGACTGCATGTTGCCATCTCTCTTCCTGTCTAGTCTGACTGCATGTTGCCGTCTCTCTTCCTGTCTAGTCTGACTGCATGTTGCCGTCTCTCTTCCTGTCTAGTCTGACTGCATGTTGCCGTCTCTCTTCCTGTCTAGTCTGACTGCATGTTGCCGTCTCTCTTCCTGTCTAGTCTGACTGCATGTTGCCATCTCTCTTCCTGTCTAGTCTGACTGCATGTTGCCGTCTCTCTTCCTGTCTAGTCTGACTGCATGTTGCCATCTCTCTTCCTGTCTAGTCTGACTGCGTTGCCATCTCTCTTCCTGTCTAGTCTGACTGCATGTTGCCGTCTCTCTTCCTGTCTAGTCTGACTGCATGTTGCCATCTCTCTTCCTGTCTAGTCTGACTGCATGTTGCCGTCTCTCTTCCTGTCTAGTCTGACTGCATGTTGCCATCTCTCTTCCTGTCTAGTCTGACTGCATGTTGCCGTCTCTCTTCCTGTCTAGTCTGACTGCATGTTGCCATCTCTCTTCCTGTCTAGTCTGACTGCATGTTGCCATCTCTCTTCCTGTCTAGTCTGACTGCATGTTGCCGTCTCTCTTCCTGTCTAGTCTGACTGCATGTCATTTTTCCCTCACATTTCTAGCTATTGATATATTCCATATAGTGTTGTATTCCTCTAGTACACCTTTTTATATTGTTTTATATTGACTTTTTGAAAGTGTGTTATCGTAAGTCATATTTATGGGAATCCGAAAGTAGTACCGTGCCCTATTTCTGCTGATAATTTCTAACATGGGTCTCTCTGTGTTGCAGTCCTCACACAGGCTGGCAGGACTACGAGGAGGGAGTGCAGAAGATCCCTACCGCCTGTATCACAGTGGAAGACGCCATGATGATGGCCAGGATGGCTAAGCGAGGACAGAGGATCGTGGTCCGACTCACCATGAACGCCCAGACCTTCCCTGACGCTGACTCCTTCAACACTGTGGCTGAGATCATTGGCAGCGAGCACCCAGAACAGGTAAGCTATGAGAAATGTTCCATTGGGTCTAAACCATTTGTATAAATGGCTATCGTATTCTTATACGAATGTTAATTTGATCTGTGAAACGTTACAGGGACCCCCCCCCCCCAAATACATAATAATAATATGCACTTGTCTTCCTACTAGCACTGAGTTTGCTGATGACTACTTTGTTGAGGGAAAATGTACTTGCTACAATTGTGATGTGTTGTCTCACCAAGCTTTCTTAAAATGAATTAGAGCTGGGCGATAAGGACAAACATCCATATCGTGATAAATTGCCTGAATTGATGCGATAACAATAAATAGAATGATAGGTTTATAACATTAATGGGCACCACAGTTTATAACATTAATGGGCACCACAGTTTATAACATGGTTGTAGCCATCAATTGTCCCATTAAGAATCACCCATATTAGCAAACATTTCATTTCAAACTTCACATTTCTCTAGAATAGGCTACGTATCGTAATGAACGATATCAGCAAAATGCCTTGGGTAAGTGGTCTGTATGGTCGGTATCGGTCATTTTCGGTTTATCGTCCCAGCTCTAAGATGAATACACTAATGTAAGTCGCTCTGAATAAGAGCGTCTGCTAAATGACTAAAAATGTAAACATTTTCAAATGTACTTAAAGGGCCTCCCGAGTGGCGTAGCGGTCTAAGGCACTGCATCGCAGTGCTTGAGGCGTCACTACAGGCCCGGGTTCGATCCCAGGCTGTGTCACAAACGGCCGTGACCAGGAGTCCCAAAGGGCGGCGCACAATTGGCCCAGCGTCGTCCTGGTTAGGTGAGGGTTTGGCCGGGGGGGCTTTACTTGGCTCATCGCGCTCTAGCAACTCCTTGTGGCGGGCCGTGCGCCTGCAGGCTAACTTCGGTCGTCAGTTGAACAGTGTTTCCTCCGACATATTGGTGCGGCTGGCTTCCGGGTTAAGCGGGCGGGTGTTAAGAAGCGCGGTTTGGCGGGTCATGTTTCGGAGGACGCATGACTCGACCTTCGTCTCTCCCGAGCCCGTTGGGGAGTTGCAGCGATGAGACAAGATCGAAATTGGGGGTAAAATACCAATTTAAAAAAAGGTACTAAAGCATGGGTCTACTTTTTGCATTCCAATCCTCTCCTATTTTGCCATTTGTCACGTTGAGATAATACAGAACTGTATGGGGTCTTGGTAAGACCGACGTTCCCCCTGTACGTCCAGTCCAACAAATCCGTAGACAAGGCATCACTTTCCACCAACAGATGCACTGAGGTATGACCATGACCAGGGTAGTCTGTCAGAGGTAGGGAGAGATCTGGAGACTAATTTCACATGGGTTTGACACATGCTCTGTGTGTGCTATAAGGGCAGCGTGAAGGCCTGAATCTCCTCTCCCCTGGGAGCCAATTAGAAGACAGGAACGGCACGGGGATGTCAATCATAGGAGGGTCATTCTGTAAGGTTCTGTCCAGTTACACAGCATTTGTCCAAGCACACTGTGAGCCGTGTCCATGGAGTTTCTCATTAGTCATGACCGGACACTTGTTGTGTCGCTAATGACAACTTATTCCCTATATAGTGCACTACCTTTGACCAGGGTCCATAGGGCTCTGGTCTAAAGAGGTGCACTGTGTAGGGAATGGGGTGCCATTTGGGCTCTTTGCAGAGATTTGCAGTTTCATTGTGACTCTGCTATAGCTAACGCTCCTCTGTCTATCTAAGCTTCTGATCTGTTAGCAAGAGGTCTATGAATTTGTTCCGGTAGGATGTTTCTTTGTTTGATTTGACAAGGAGATTCGTCACGTTCTCTGACAGTTTTGTAAGCATTCATCTATTCTGAAATGAGTACTACACCTAAGGGGATCCCACATTGTATCTCATGCTCCTATTATTCAATCCCCTCAGCTCTACAGGAGTGACTAGAGAGTAGGGGATGTACTAGGGGTTGATTTAGGTGTTTCGCACTAGCAAGCATCCCTTATCACTTCTATGGCAGATCCAGCCCTCTGAGACTATTCAGTAGTCACTAGCATCCCTCAACACTTCTATGGCAGATCCAGCCCTCTGAGACTATTCTGTAGTCACTAGCATCCCTCAACACTTCTATGGCAGATCCAGCCCTCTGAGACTATTCTGTAGTCACTAGCATCCCTCAACACTTCTATGGCAGATCCAGCCCTCTGAGACTATTCTGTAGTCACTAGCATCCCTCATCACTTCTATGGCAGATCCAGCCCTCTGAGACTATTCTGTAGTCACTAGCATCCCTCAACACTTCTATGGCAGATCCAGCCCTCTGAGACTATTCAGTAGTCACTAACATCCCTCAACACTTCTATGGCAGATCCAGCCCTCTGAGACTATTCTGTAGTCACTAGCATCCCTCAACACTTCTATGGCAGATCCAGCCCTCTGAGACTATTCTGTAGTCACTAGCATCCCTCAACACTTCTATGGCAGATCCAGCCCTCTGAGACTATTCTGTAGTCACTAGCATCCCTCAACACTTCTATGGCAGATCCAGCCCTCTGAGACTATTCAGTAGTCACTAGCATCCCTCATCACTTCTATGGCAGATCCAGCCCTCTGAGACTATTCTGTAGTCACTAGCATCCCTCAACACTTCTATGGCAGATCCAGCCCTCTGAGACTATTCTGTAGTCACTAGCATCCCCTCAACACTTCATGGCAGATCCAGCCCTCTGAGACTATTCAGTAGTCACTAGCATCCCTCATCACTTCTATGGCAGATCCAGCCCTCTGAGACTATTCTGTAGTCACTAACATCCCTCATCACTTCTATGGCAGATCCAGCCCTCTGAGACTATTCTGTAGTCACTAACATCCCTCATCAGTTCTATGGCAGATCCAGCCCTCTGAGACTATTCTGTAGTCACTAGCATCCCTCAACACTTCTATGGCAGATCCAGCCCTCTGAGACTATTCAGTAGTCACTAACATCCCTCATCACTTCTATGGCAGATCCAGCCCTTTGAGACTATTCTGTAGTCACTAACATCCCTCATCACTTCTATGGCAGATCCAGCCCTCTGAGACTATTCTGTAGTCACTAACATCCCTCATCACTTCTATGGCAGATCCAGCCCTCTGAGACTATTCTGTAGTCACTAGCATCCCTCAACACTTCTATGGCAGATCCAGCCCTCTGAGACTATTCAGTAGTCACTAGCATCCCTCAACACTTCTATGGCAGATCCAGCCCTCTGAGACTATTCTGTAGTCACTAGCATCCCTCAACACGTCTATGGCAGATCCAGCCCTCTGAGACTATTCAGTAGTCACTAACATCCCTCATCACTTCTATGGCAGATCCAGCCCTTTGAGACTATTCTGTAGTCACTAACATCCCTCATCACTTCTATGGCAGATCCAGCCCTCTGAGACTATTCTGTAGTCACTAGCATCCCTCAACACGTCTATGGCAGATCCAGCCCTCTGAGACTATTCTGTAGTGCCATGCCCTGTCAGTAATGCTTCTCTTCGGTGCTCTCCTCTGTTTGAGCTCGGTCCCAGATTGCGTAAGGAGGAAGGAACGTAGCTCTAACTCTCTCTGCTGACTTAAGAGATTCCTACTTCTCTTTAGTCTGCCTTTTCTGTGATGTCATCTCTACAGAGGAAAAACACAACTGGGATCCCTAGGAAACACTGACACTATGGGAACACCATTCTGTGTAATAAACCTCACTTCCCATTGTTCTGAAATTTGACTAGGCCTAACACGTTTTCCAATAGAACACTTGGCTACATGGGAGAAACGGTATTGTCTGTGTACTCCGCTCTACTATAGGGCTTGTGCTGATGCGTCATTCTGTTCTGAAGAAGATATAATCTCCGTATCGAAGGTGACTCATTTAGCGACCGCAAAAACAGCTTTCACTTCTCTCTAGAAAATCCCTAAGCCAAGCATACAAGTACCACTTTAATTGATTGAAACATTGTGACAGTAATCCCAAAATGGTCCTCTGTAGCTCAGCTGGTAGAGCACGGCGCTTGTAACGCTAAGGTAGTGGGTTCGATCCCCGGGACCACCCATACACAAAAAAATAAATATGTATGCACGCATGACTGTAAGTCGCTTTGGATAAAAGCGTCTGCTAAATGGCATATTATTATTATTATTATTATTATTATTATTAAAATGAGTCACAGTGACAGTACACTGAATGTGGGTGTTTTACTGTATTTAGCTGCTGTGTGTCAGATGTCAATGATGCGTTAGCACAGCAGTGTGAGTGACCGGGTGTGTCCTGTCCTGACTCCGAGTCATCCAGTCATGGGGCAGGGAGGAGCACTCCAATCATGTGCTACTTGGTAATTGATGTCATGAACAAAATATTCTAAAGAAGAGACCTTTCTGTTCTCTTAAAACAGTTCAGAGTTCTGACCTACATTGCCTAATAAGGAAGTAGCCTTGCATGAGCCTTGGTTTTTGAGAGCCGTAACGGCTCATAGGAGCAGGAGCCTATCTCCTGTTTCTGTAGTGAGACAGCTTGGTGTACCAGTACACCTCCTGGACAGGACACTAGTCTATCTCCTGTTTCTGTAGTGAAGCAGCTTAATGTACCAGTATACCACCTGGACAGGACACTAGTCTATCTCCTGTTTCTGTAGTGTGAAGCAGCTTAATGTACCAGTACACCTCCTGGACAAGACGCTAGTCTATCGCAGGGCCTTACCCCCAATCTATCTCCTTAATGCTGAGTGCCAAGCAGAGATGCATTGGGTCCCAGTCTTTGATATGACTCAGTGGGGGATGGAACTCAGGGCGGACACTAACCACTGAGTGGGTAAAAAGAAATAGGACTTAACATTGACTTCTCAAGTCATTTTATGTAGTTTACATGGAAGCTTAGATGAGAGTTGTCAAGGTGGAGCCCTCAAAATGTCTTATGTAGCGTCTCCTCTCCCGATGAAGAGGAATATAAATCAGTGTCTATGGTAGGGAGGGAGGGACACACTGTCCTCCAAAATATATTTGCTTTGGTTTGGGAGAACGTACCCATTCTGTCCTGTAGTGTAAGTTGCATAACATTTACATTTACGTCATTTAGCAGACGCTCTTATCCAGAGCGACTTACAAATAGGTGCATTCACCTTATAGCCAGTGGGATAACCACCTTACAATGTTTATTTTTTTTTTTTGGGGGGGGGGGTTAGAAGGATTACTTTATCCTATCCCAGGTATTCCTTAAAGAGGTGGGGTTTCAAATGTCTCCGGAAGGTGGTGAGTGACTCCGCTGTCCTGGCGTCGTGAGGGAGCTTGTTCCACCATTGGGGTGCCAGAGCAGCGAACAGTTTTGACTGGGCTGAGCGGGAACTATGCTTCCGCAGAGGTAGGGGAGCCAGCAGGCCAGAGGTGGATGAACGCAGTGCCTTCGTTTGGGTGTAGGGACTGATCAGAGCCTGAAGGTACGGAGGTGCCGTTCCCCTCACAGCTCCGTAGGCAAGCACCATGGTCTTGTAGCAGATGCGAGCTTCAACTGGAAGCCAGTGGAGTGTGCGGAGGAGCGAGGTGACGTGAGAGAACTTGGGAAGGTTGAACACCAGACGGGCTGCGGCATTCTGGATGAGTTGTAGGGGTTTAATGGCACAGGCAGGGAGCCCAGCCAACAGCGAGTTGCAGTAATCCAGACGGGAGATGACAAGTGCCTGGATTAGGACCTGTGCCGCTTCCTGTGTAAGGCAGGGTCGTACTCTCCGAATGTTGTAGAGCATGAACCTACAGGATCGGGTCACCACCTTGATGTTAGCGGAGAACGACAGGGTGTTGTCCAGGGTCATGCCAAGGCTCTTCGCACTCTGGGAGGAGGACACAACGGAGTTGTCAACCGTGATGGCGAGATCATGGAACGGGCAGTCTTTCCCCGGGAAGAAGAGCAGCTCCGTCTTGCCGAGGTTCAGCTTGAGGTGGTGATCCGTCATCCATACTGATATGTCTGCCAGACATGCAGAGATGCGATTCGCCACCTGGTTATCAGAAGGGGGAAAGGAGAAGATTAGTTGTGTGTCGTCAGCGTAGCAATGATAGGAGAGGCCATGTGAGGATATGACAGAGCCAAGTGACTTGGTGTATAGCGAGAATAGGAGAGGGCCTAGAACTGAGCCCTGGGGGACACCAGTGGTGAGAGCACGTGGTGCGGAGACAGCTTCTCGCCACGCCACTTGGTAGGAGCGACCGGTCAGGTAGGACGCAATCCAAGAGTGAGCCGCGCCGGAGATGCCCAGCTCGGAGAGGGTGGAGAGGAGGATCTGATGGTTCACAGTATCAAAGGCAGCAGACAGGTCTAGAAGGACAAGAGCAGAGAGAGAGAGAGTTAGCTTTAGCAGTGCGGAGAGCCTCTGTGACACAGAGAAGAGCAGTCTCAGTTGAATGACCAGTCTTGAAACCTGACTGGTTTGGATCAAGAAGGTCATTCTGAGAGAGATAGCAAGAGAGTTGGCTTAAGACGGCACGCTCAATAGTTTTGGAGAGAAAATAAAGAAGGGATACTGGTCTGTAGTTGTTGACATCGGCGGGATCGAGTGTTGGTTTTTTGAGAAGGGGTGCAACTCTCGCTCTCTTGAAGACGGAAGGGACATAGCCAGCGGTCAAGGATGAGTTGATCAGCGAGGTGAGGTAAGGGAGAAGGTCACCGGAGATGGTCTGGAGAAGAGAGGAGGGGATAGGGTCAAGCGGGCAGGTTGTTGGGCGGCCTGCCGTCACAAGTCGCAAGATTTTATCTGAGAGAGAGGGGGAGAAAGAAGTCAAAGCATAGGGTAGGGCAGTGTGAGCAGGACCAGCAGTGTCATTTGACTTAACAAACGAGGATCGGATGTCGTCAACCTTCTTTTCAAAATGGTTGACGAAGTCATCCACAGAGAGGGAGGGGGGGGGGATTCAGCAGGGAGGAGAATGTGGCAAAGAGCTTCCTAGGGTTAGAGGCGGATGCTTGGAATTTAGAGTGGTAGAAAGTGGCCTTAGCAGCAGAAACATTCTTCCATTTCCGCTCAGCTGCCCGGAGCTCTGTTCTGTGAGCTCGCAATGAGTCATCAAGCCACGGAGCTGGAGGGGAGGACCGAGCCGGCCGGGAGGATAGGGGACATAGAGAGTCAAAGGATGCAGAAAGGGAGGAGAGGAGGGTTGAGGAGGCAGAATCAGGAGATTGGAGGGAGAAGGATTGAGCAGAGGGAAGAGATGATAGGATGGAAGAGGAGAGAGTAGCGGGAGAGAGAGAGCGAAGGTTGCGGCGAGCGCATTACCATCTGTGTAGGGGCAGAGTGAGTAGTGTTGGAGGAGAGGGAGAGAGAAAAGGATACAAAGTAGTGGTCGGAGACTTGGAGGGGAGTTGCAGTGAGATTAGTAGAAGAACAGCATCTAGTAAAGATGAGGTCAAGCGTATTGCCTGCCTTGTGAGTAGGGGGGGACGGTGAGAGGGTGAGGTCAAAAGAGGAGAGGAGTGGAAAGAAGGAGGCAGAGAGAAATGAGTCAAATGTAGACGTAGGGAGGTTGAAATCCCCCAGAACTGTGAGGGGTGAGCCATCCTCAGGAAAGGAACTTATCATTGATGAACTCTCCAAGGGAACCTGGAGGGCGATAGATGACAAGGATATTAAGCTTAAATGGGCTAGTGACTGTGACAGCATGGAATTCAAATGAGGAGATAGACAGATGGGTCAGGGGAAAAATTGAGAATGTCCACTTGGGAGAGATGAGGATTCCTGTGCCACCACCCCGCTGACCAGATGCTCTCGGGGTATGCGAGAACACATGGTCAGACGAGGAGAGAGCAGCAGGAGTAGCAGTGTTTTCAGTGGTAATCCATGTAAACCTGTTTGAACTTTGCTGTTGACTGTGATTTGGTCTATTCCATCATCAACAGTCTGTTTGACAATTCCCTAAATGGATATAACCTAGAATATGCAGAATGGGCTAGTACAGATCTTGGGTTCCAGTGGTATTGCAATGGAGGGCTTTATAATGGAGACCTATGGAAGGGAAATGTAGGCTTTCACTTTATTCCAGGAAAATCTGAGGCCTATATAACATACCTTTTACCCATACCTAATGCATGTGTAGACCCTCACCCACATGGCAGTCAAATGCGTTACTGAAGTAGCTAGCCTACATGGGTCTTTACAAGGTTAAAGAAGGATTCAGTCTGACTTGTCACTGTGTCACACAGCCAGGCCTGGTGCTGCTAGTGATGGTGAGAACTGAGGATGTTCCTTCCCTCATTGTTCCAATACTCACGTCCCACAGACGTGTGATGTGACAGACGGACGCCTTCCTTCGTCTGCTGTAATTACAGAGGGGAGAGGGACATATCCTCCTCCGCAGTCTCCACCGACTCCACTGCCATGTTTAATCTGGCTGAGTTATCACAGCTCCAGCTAGCTAAGCCCAGAGCAGAGCTACAAGCCCTGTGGATATACCTTCCTTGGCTCGAAGGGAGATCTAGACAGTCGGCTGCAGGCACGACTCGTTTACAAGTGGCAGGCTATCACAGATAAGTCTGGGGTATATCCTGAGGAGATTGCTACTGAATCCCCACTACCCATATACTCTCCATTCATCTCCTTCTGCCAGAAGCACTTCGCAGAAGGACAAGTAAAGGCCAATGAAAGTTTTAAAGCAATCAAGTTGTGACTCGTAAGATACGTTCTCCTTACTTAGTCTTATCAGTAATAGAACTACGTGACTTAACTTCTGTTCCTTCAGTTTGACCTTTCTCAGACAGGCTGTTGTTTTTTGAGCTAGTTATCTGTTGTCCTTCAAGTCCATTTCCTCTGGAGTTTGAAGCAGGGATTTCTGGGTCAGAGGAGTGGCTGTGCTGTAATGATGCGTACACAGACTCTACACTAATGCCTCGCCCTCCTTTTTTCCTCCCGTTCCGCTTCCCCTTCCAGCCGCCCCCTCCAGCCTTCCCCCTCCAGCCCCCACCTGGGTTCAACAGAACATTTAAAATCTGTTCAGGTAGTAATTCCCAATTTCATAAAAATGTCTCCCTGCTGAACACTGATCTGATCGCAGCCCTGCTCTCTCTCTCGAAACCCTACACACCAAGAACCCTGTATTCTCTTTACAGAGTTTGAGACTGAACTTAACTCCCCTCATACAGACACTCAAGGGCAATCAGATTCTGCGTTATCTCCAATGCTTTAGAGATGCTTTTAACTTTTTTATTTCTAACAAATAAAGCCAATGCGGCCGTGTCAGCGGAATTTCACGGTGAGAAAGTTCAAAGGCAGCCAGAAAAGCCATTGCAACAAAAAAGAGAGAGCTTCTGTCAATAGTGCAGAATGTGCTTTTTCTGACTGGAAAGCTCCATTCTAGTTTTAATGTGTGTGTTTTTAAGGCTGTCTTATAAAATCAGTTTGTCCTCTTTTTGGTTGTGTGGTCTGTTCTGTTGAGGTTATGTCATAATAGGTCACGGAATGAGCTTGGTCCTTTTGGTCTGAAGACCTGCCACAACTGTGCTTAGCTTCAGTGACCACACCTGCACTTGGTCTGCTCATAGTTGGCTCCTCGCCCAACAGACACATGTCATCCATAATGTAAATAGCTCCCCTTGCTAAAATGTTTTATGCAGTGTTGCTAACTGTAGGCTATGAACATGCCTCATTCATTTGTACTGATGTGGAGTCTACAGTGCTGTATGCAGGGTATGGTTAGGACTAGAAGTTGTTGTCCTCTATCTAATCCCAGTTTGTGTAGCCTATTCACCAGGGCTGAGGTCAATTCGAATTGAAGGCAGTCAATTCAGGAAGTAAACTTGAATAACAATTTTCAATGACTTCTCCATAAACTGAGAAGTAGAAGCTATTTATAAAAATAAAAAAAGTTTTCCTTTCTGAATTGACTGCCTTCAATTTCGATTAATCACAGCCCTGCTATTCACTCACTCAGTCATTTGTCTTTGACAAAATAGCCTTCAGAAAGGTCTGTGTTGTGATTTCATCTGTCACTCAGGCTCTTTTGTCCCGGCAGAACAAATCGATCCTCGGCTGCTCTCTCCTCAGTGTGAAGGCAGCAGCAGTTTGGCAACAGATTCAGACTAGAGTACAATTACCAGGGTATGTCAAGGCAATTATCTTCTCACTGACGGCTAAATTGAAGCCTTAGATTTTGACATTTAGCTGTTCTCTTTGCTGAGAATATATAATTATTCCATATACATGTTGGCCTAATGTAATTATGTAACAAAACATATCATGCATAGGCTATATTTTATTAAAACGAGATCCACTTTCCCAAATGGCCCAAAGTGCTGCATTAACAGAATATTTGGGGCCATTTGTTTTTACCTGGCAATTTCTGTGTTATTTGTCATATGATTTTTTTTCTCTAATAATAGTTGTTGGCTACGGCACTCAGTATGGGACATTAATAGGGCTAATAGTAGGAGATTACCTCAGTTCGTTGGCTAGGCTACATAGAAATGGAATCACTAAAATGGGAAGAGGTTCTATGTCCGTTCTAATGATTCCATTCCTTGGTAGGCTACTGTCCTCTGGGACTCGCCCTGTCATAAACCTTCATTAACTCCACTGTGTTAAACAGCCTCTGCCCTGTAATAACTCTTAATTAACCCCACTGTGTTAAACAGCCTCTGCCCTGTCAGAACCCTTCATTAACTCCACTGTGTTGAACAGCCTCTGCCCTATCAGAACCCTTCATTAACTCCACTGTGTTGAACAGCCTCTGCACTCTCATTAACTCCACTGTGTTGAACAGCCTCTGCCCTATCACCATCACCCCTCATTAACCCCACTGTGTTGAACAGCCTCTGTCCTGTCAGAACCTTTCATTAACTCCACTGTGTTGAACAGCCTCTGTCCTGTCAGAACCTTTCATTAACTCCACTGTGTTGAACAGCCTCTGTCTTGTCAGAACCTTTCATTAACTCCACTGTGTTGAACAGCCTCTGTCTTGTCAGAACCTTTCATTAACCCCACTGTGTTGAACAGCCTCTGTCCTGTCAGAACCTTTCATTAACTCCACTGTGTTGAACAGCCTCTGTCTTGTCAGAACCTTTCATTAACTCCACTGTGTTGAACAGCCTCTGTCTTGTCAGAACCTTTCATTAACTCCACTGTGTTGAACAGCCTCTGTCTTGTCAGAACCTTTCATTAACTCCACTGTGTTGAACAGCCTCTGTCTTGTCAGAACCTTTCATTAACTCCACTGTGTTGAACAGCCTGCCTATCAATAATAGCCTTGATACTTTACTAGAAATGGCACAATGTTAGCACAACTAGCGAGAATCGTGAGGCCACTTGTCTTTCAGAAAGGACAGACCTTGCATCCTTGGAGGGTGTTTATGGATTTTAGGGACTAGTCCCAAAAGGGCAAACCTGCGCATCTGACACTCTATTCATTGCATGCTCCATCAAATCCTCAAAGTATTTGAAAAAGCACATTTTGCTATTTTGACCCTGGGTCTGCTTTCAATCTGTCTGTCGTACCCTCCTTTCCTAGAGATCCTAGTAACTGTAAATCTGTAAAGTCCCTCGCTGCTGCCATCTGGGTTTTGTTCTGTTCTTGAGGGTGAGTCTGCATCCTAAATGGCCTCATAATCCCTATGTAGTGCACTACCTATGGGCCCTGGTCAAAAGTAGTGCAGTATATAGGGAAATAGGGTGCAATTTGGGACGCAGCCTGAGCGTCCCGGCCACGCAGAGGGCCGCCAGTCGCTCATCTTGATCAATGAACCGCAGAGAGGTGGTTTCCCACCGTGCGTACTGCCATTTATTTCTCCATCTTTATGGCAGCTGAGCCAAGACGCAGCACAGCCCCTCAGCATCACCATCCTTTCTTATCCTTCAAGCCTGTTTAGGTGCATCATGTGTTGGACGACTGGGTCTCGTCCCGAGTTCTCTGGTTTTAAACATTGATGTCCTCCTTACAGTAGAAAGTGGTTATAACCCCAGTGGGTTTAGCTGAGGTTGTAACCCCCGTGGGTTTAGCTGAGGTTGTAACCCCCGTGGGTTTAGCTGAGGTTGTAACCCCCGTGGGTTTAGCTGAGGTTGTAACCCCCGTGGGTTTAGCTGAGGTTGTAACCCCGTGGGTTTAGCTGAGGTTGTAACCCCCGTGGGTTTAGCTGAGGTTGTAACCCCCGTGGGTTTAGCTGAGGTTGTAACCCCCGTGGGTTTAGCTGAGGTTGTAACCCCGTGGGTTTAGCTGAGGTTGTAACCCCGTGGGTTTAGCTGAGGTTGTAACCCCGTGGGTTTAGCTGAGGTTGTAACCCCGTGGGTTTAGCTGAGGTTGTAACCCCCGTGGGTTTAGCTGAGGTTGTAACCCCCGTGGGTTTAGCTGAGGTTGTAACCCCCGTGGGTTTAGCTGAGGTTGTAACCCCCGTGGGTTTAGCTGAGGTTGTAACCCCGTGGGTTTAGCTGAGGTTGTAACCCCCGTGGGTTTAGCTGAGGTTGTAACCCCCGTGGGTTTAGCTGAGGTTGTAACCCCGTGGGTTTAGCTGAGGTTGTAACCCCGTGGGTTTAGCTGAGGTTGTAACCCCGTGGGTTTAGCTGAGGTTGTAACCCCCGTGGGTTTAGCTGAGGTTGTAACCCCGTGGGTTTAGCTGAGGTTGTAACCCCGTGGGTTTAGCTGAGGTTGTAACCCCCGTGGGTTTAGCTGAGGTTGTAACCCCCGTGGGTTTAGCTGAGGTTGTAAGCCCCGTGGGTTTAGCTGAGGTTGTTGCTGGCTGCTGATTGATGGGTCGGAGCCAGCTGGGGGAAACCACAGTTTATACCCTCCTCTCTCTGCACATTCATCAGTCATGTGATGGTTAGATTCCTGCATGAACACAAACAACTAGCAGTTTAGAGGAGGAATGGACTTAGATGAATGTACAATGTGTACAGTGGGGAAAAAAAGTATTTAGTCAGCCACCAATTGTGCAAGTTCTCCCACTTAAAAAGATGAGAGAGGCCTGTAATTTTCATCATAGGTACACGTCAACTATGACAGACAAAATAAGATTTTTTTTCTCCAGAAAATCACATTGTAGGATTTTTTATGATTTTGTTTGCAAATTATGGTGGAAAATAAGTATTTGGTCAATAACAAAAGTTTCTCAATACTTTGTTATATACCCTTTGTTGGCAATGACACAGGTCAAACGTTTTCTGTAAGTCTTCATAAGGTTTTCACACACTGTTGCTGGTATTTTGGCCCATTCCTCCATGCAGATCTCCTCTAGAGCAGTGATGTTTTGGGGCTGTCGCTGGGCAACACAGACTTTCAACTCCCTCCAAAGATTTTCTATGGGGTTGAGATCTGGAGACTGGCCAGGCCACTCCAGGACCTTGAAATGCTTCTTACGAAGCCACTCCTTCGTTGCCCGGGCGATGTGTTTGGGATCATTGTCATGCTGAAAGACCCAGCCACGTTTCATCTTCAATGCCCTTGCTGATGGAAGGAGGTTTTCACTCAAAATCTCACGATACATGGCCCCATTCATTCTTTCCTTTACACGGATCAGTCGTCCTGGTCCCTTTGCAGAAAAACAGCCCCAAAGCATGATGTTTCCACCCCCATGGTTCACAGTAGGTATGGTGTTCTTTGGATGCAACTCAGCATTCTTTGTCCTCCAAACATGACGAGTTGAGTTTTTACCAAAAAGTTCTATTTTGGTTTCATCTGACCATATGACATTCTCAAAACCCTCTTCTGGATCATCCAAATGCACTCTAGCAAACTTCAGACGGGCCTGGACATGTACTGGCTTAAGCAGGGGGACACGTCTCGCACTGCAGGATTTGAGTCCCTGGCGGCGTAGTGTGTTACTGATGGTAGGCTTTGTTACTTTGGTCCCAGCTCTCTGCAGGTCATTGACTAGGTCCCCCTCAACGGTTGAGATTGGTATCATTTAAAAGCTTACAAACAAGGTTGTCAAACTATTATGTCCACGTGGGTTTGAGTGAGAAAGAGACAGAGGAGAACCAATCAGTACCATCCCCTTCATTACCCACGCATCGTGCCGACAACATCAAAATAGCCTTTCCAGACTCTGAAGTCAGGAGGACTCAGCCACACTAAGAATGACCCACTGGGTTGACTGGAAACTTTGGCGTTGGCCAATCTATATGCTAGCTAGCTATGTGCTTTAGCTGACATGGGTCTCTCTCCTGAGAGGAGCAAATATTCACTGTGTTGGCTCTGAGCCGGCCTAGTCAGGTCCATGGAATGTGTTTTGCGTAACTCCTGGGAACATATTTTATGAGCAAACAACCTTGAGGCTGGGTCTGCGTCACAGTGTCACAAATGACACCCTATTCCCTTTTATAGTGCACTACTTTTGACCAGGGCCCATAGGGATCTGTTCAAAAGTAGTGCACTATTTGGTGAATAGGGTGCTATTTGGGATTCAAGCTGGCTATTTCCTGAATGGGGTCGAGAGGAGAGGAGCCTCTTCAAACATCAGTCAGCCTATTGGTTACCATTCTCTGTAGACAATGACACAGTGGTAACATCTATCAACTGTTGCTATAAAAAAGTGATAAAAGCAAGTGCTGCCTGTTTCCCTGTGGTATGATGAATTGGTGTATAAATTCCTTGTCTAGGCATTTGGAGGTTTATAATAAATAATAAAATGTGCTAGACTCTTCGACTGAGCTGTGATTTAGATTTCTCTAATGTCGGACCAAATGCATTTTTCACAGCAAGTCGGTTTTCACTTAGTAATGACACTGAATCAATTGAGTAGCAGCTGTGATGTGTTGAGTAGCAGCTGTGATGTGTTGAGTAGCAGCTGTGATGTGTTGAGTAGCAGCTGTGGTGTTGAGTAGCAGCTGTGGTGTTGAGTAGCCCGCTACAGAAAGCCTAGCTCAGCGTCCTTCGACTCTGCTTTAAAATGTCACGTTTTATTACGGCAATATGGGGAAATAAAAAAAAATTTCATCCCACCTTTGCATTTTTCCTATATTGTTGCCTTACAACCTGGAATTAAAATGGATTTTGGGGGGTTTTGTATCATTTGATTTACGCAACATGCCTACCACTTTGAAGATGCAAAATACTTTTTTTTGTGAAACAAACAAGAAATATGACCAAAAATAATACTTATTTTCCACCATAATATACACAGTGAGGGAGAAAAGTATTTGATCGCTGCTGATTTTGTACATTTGCCCACTGACAAAGACATGATCAGTCTATCATTTTAATGGTAGATTTATTTGAACAGTGAGAGACAGAATAACAACAAAAAAATCCAGAAAAACGCATGTCAAAAATGTTAAAAATTGCAAAACATGACTTAGTACTTGTTGGCAATCACAGAGGTCAGACATTTCTTGTAGTTGGCCACCAGGTTTGCACACATCTCAGGAGGGATTTTGTCCTACTCCTCTTTGCAGAACCTTCAGCTCCCTCCACAGATTTTCTATGGTATTAAGGTCTGGAGACTGGCTAGGCCACTCCAGGACCTTAATGTGCTTATTCTTGAGCCACTCCTTTGTTGCCTTGGCTGTTTGTTTTGGGTCATTGTCATGTGGGAATACCCATCCACGACCCATTTTCAATGCCCTGGCTGAGGGAAGGAGGTTCTCACCCAAGATTTGACGGTACATGGCCCCGTCCATCGTCCCTTTGATGTGGTGAAGTTGTCCTGTCCCCTTAGCAGAAAAACACCCCCAAAGCATAATGTTTCCACCTCCATGTTTGACGGTGGGGATGGTGTTCTTGGGGTCATAGGCAGCATTCCTCCTCCTCCAAACACGGCGAGTTGAGTTGATGCCAAAGAGCTCGATTTTGGTCTCATCTGACTACAAAACTTTCACCCAGTTCTCCTCTGAATCATTCAGATGTTCATTGGCAAACTTCAGACGGGCCTGTATATGTGCTTTCTTGAGCAGGGGGACTTTGCGGGCGCTGCAGGATTTCAGTCCTTCACGGCGTAGGATGTTACCAGTTGTTTTCTTGGTGACTATGGTCCCAGCAGCTTTGAGATCATTGACAAGATCCTCCCGTGTAGTTCTGGGCTGATTCCTCACCGTTCTCATGATCATTGCAACTCCACGAGGTGAGATCTTGCATGGAGCCCCAGGCCGAGGGAGATTGACAGTTCTTTTGTGTTTCTTCCATTTGCGAATAATCACACCAACTGTTGTCACCTTCTCACCAAGCTGCTTGCCGATGGTCTTGTAGCCCATTCCAGCCTTGTGTAGGTCTACAATCTTGTCCCTGACATCCTTGGAGAGCTCTTTGGTCTTGGCCATGGTGGAGAGTTTGGAATCGGATTGATTGCTTCTGTGGACTGGTGTCTTTTATACATTGTGATGTCACGAGAGGCTACACAGCTTTCAGCGGGATTGCTCAAGTAGTGCAAGGAGACCAGGTTCAACCAAAACAAGGATTTTATTAAAGGTCTTGGGAAACTAACGAAAGTATAACACAATTCGGTTCTCTGGTGGCTCTTTAAGGGTTAACAGTTCAGGGATGTCTCTTCCACATCCAAAATCATAACTCTCCCTCGCTCAAATAACTTTTCCCCAGTCTTACTGTATTCCACGTTGCAGCTAGTGGCCAACCCAGCAAAACGTCCTTCCAAATGTCCCACACGTATTTCCACAGGTGCATATATCCAAAGGTGAGTATTTCCCAAAGGTAAGTATCTCCAAATCCTTATATTCCTCATGGAAGTGGACGTGCAGCACTCTTGTCCTCCAGAGAGCCCAGGTTGGAGACTGTCTCTTCCCTTCAACAAACCTTCAGCTCATCAGCTCCTGATTGGTTTCAGCTGCGTGGGAAGATTGGCCATAGAGGGTTGGAGTTCCCGACCATACCAGCAGATGGAGCCATAGCTGTCTGGGTTTGCAGCCACCTCAGGGGGATGTAACGTCCCTCCAGAACACAGCCTCTCGTGACATCACACATCCCCCTCCTCGGGACCGACGTCCTCGTCGGGGTAAAGGCAGCGAAGAAGGCATCACGCCGGGAGAGGGCGTCCGCATTGCCGTGGTGCTTGCCAGACTGCTCTCTCTTCAACTCCTCCAACTCTAGGACCAGGGACTCCGCCTCCTGTTGTCTCTCCTTGAGTTTCTTACTGAACGCATCAGCCTTGGTTTTAGCAGAGTTTAGCTTCTGTTGAGCAGCTTTCAGTTCCTTCTCTCTCTCTGCCTCCGCATTCTTCATCTTGTTCTCCAACACCTTGTACTTCTCCTCTGCCTTCTTCTGGACCTCCTTACTACTGCGCAGGGTCTCCTCACACTCCTCGATGGTCCTGCGCAGCCTCTCCAGCTCCTCCTGTTGCTTAGGGAAGGAGCTCTGTTGGAGTTTAGCCTGGAGGATATCTAACTCTTCTGTCTTCATGTCTAACTGTTGCTTTAACAAACGATACCTCTCAGCGGTCCCCTTCAGACCAGACAGTTCTTTGTCCAGATTCTGTAGCTCCGTCTCTGTGTCGGTCTGGGCACCTGCCATCCCTATCAGAGCCCGGGCGGGAGTGAGTAACTCGGAGGATTGCACCGGAGCCTTCCCAGGATGAGTCTTGCCTCTCCGTTTCCGAGGTACTCGGGTTATCCCTCTCCTGAGACTCTCTCCAGAGTGGGTAAAAGGCTGGGCAGTCTCGTCCAATTAGGACAGGGACGGGGAGGGAATCAACCACCCCCGCCCGTCGTGTGTATGGTTCCCCGTGTGCTGGTCATTGTAAGTTCAGTAATGGGGTATTCTCTGGTGTCCCCATGGACACAGGAAACTGGGAGGACTTTCCCCGGGGTCAGACACGTTGGGCCCACCAAATCCTTACGCACCAGGGTGGCCCGGCTACCAGAATCCAGTAAGGCCTCCACATCATGGTGATTCACAGTTACCGGGCAGGTGGGGGGTCGATCTGGGCCGCCATCTACGACTCCCAAGAGCGAGGCAAAACGGTGTGTGGGTGCTGAGCTGGAGGACTCCGCAGTGGGCATAGGTTCATCGGCTGGTTTCCCACACTGCCAGGAGATATGTCCCATCTCCCCACACCGGTAACACTGTCGAGTTTCCCCCCTGGTGTACTCTTCTTGGACCCGCCTGGTTTCTGGCTCCCCCTGGAGCCGGGATAAGTCCTGACGTGGCTGGGTTCGAGACCTTGGGGTCCTTTGGACGGGTTCTTCCCATTTGTGGTGGGGCCGCACTCCTGGGGTCTTTTCGGGAAGCATTCAGCATCTCCGCTGTGGCCTGGTACTTTTCCACAGCTTCTACGGTCAGATCAGCCGTGGTCAAGGCCTGTTGACTGATGAACCGCTTTTGCCTCATAAGGCAGGGCGCGTAGGTAACGATCCACCACAACGGCCTCCACCACCGCCGCTGCTGTATTCCTCTGCGGATCCAGCCATTTCCTTGCGATTCGGACAAGTTCATGCATCTGCGCCCGAGGAGGTTGGTCTGGTTGGAAGGTCCAGCTGTGAAAGCGCTGGGCCATACCAAACTTTGTGAGTCCATATCTGCTGAGGATCTCAGACTTCAGGGCATCATAGTCAGTAACCTGGTCAGGGCCCAGGTCCCGGACAGCATTCAGCGATTCCCCGGTTAGAAAGGGGGCTAACAGACCAACCCACTGTTGCTTGGGCCAGGCTTCCCTAGTGGCCGTGGCCTCAAATGCATGCAGGTATGCCTCAATGTCATCGGTAGCTCCCATCTTAGATATAAAGTCACTTGCCTTTATTGGGCGGGTATTTTGGACCACCCTCTGTCTCTGCAACTGCAATTCCTCTGCCTTCAGAAGGTTGGCTTTCTTTTGCTCCTCCAAGAGAGCCACGTTTACTTGCATCTGGGCTTGCTGGCCAGCAACAAGGGCTTTCAATATGTCCTCCATTTCAGTCGGCGGGAGCCTACGGCCAACTTGGAAAAACTGGGTGATCAAACCTTCGGTATCCTCCTCTGACATGCACTATTAACGCTTGAGCGTGCCCGTATTCTCCACCATCTGTGATGTCACGAGAGGCTACACAGCTTTCAGCGGGATTGCTCAAGTAGTGCAAGGAGACCAGGTTCAACCAAAACAAGGATTTTATTAAAGGTCTTGGGAAACTAACGAAAGTATAACACAATTCGGTTCTCTGGTGGCTCTTTAAGGGTTAACAGTTCAGGGATGTCTCTTCCACATCCAAAATCATAACTCTCCTCGCTCAAATAACTTTTCCCCAGTCTTACTGTATTCCACGTTGCAGCTAGTGGCCAACCCAGCAAACGTCCTTCCAAATGTCCCACACGTATTTCCACAGGTGCATATATCCAAAGGTGAGTATTTCCCAAAGGTAAGTATCTCCAAATCCTTATATTCCTCATGGAAGTGGACGTGCAGCACTCTTGTCCTCCAGAGAGCCCAGGTTGGAGACTGTCTCTTCCCTTCAACAAACCTTCAGCTCATCAGCTCCTGATTGGTTTCAGCTGCGTGGGAAGATTGGCCATAGAGGGTTGGAGTTCCCGACCATACCAGCAGATGGAGCCATAGCTGTCTGGGTTTGCAGCCACCTCAGGGGGATGTAACGTCCCTCCAGAACACAGCCTCTCGTGACATCACAACATGTAACAAACTGAGATTAGGAGCACTCCCTTTAAGAGTGTGCTCTTAATCTCAGCTCGTTGCCTGTATAAAAGACACCTGGGAGCCAGAAATCTTTCTGATTGAGAGGGGGTCAAATACTTATTTCCCTCATTAAAATGCAAATCAATTTATAACATTTTTGACATGCGTTTTTCAGGATTTTTTTATTGTTATTCTGTCTCTCACTGTTCAAATAAACCTACCATTAAAATTATAGACTGATCAGTGGGCAAACGTACAAAATCAGCAGGGGATCGAATACTTTTTTCCCTCACTGTGTATATATATATATATATACAGTGGGGAAAAAAAGTATTTAGTCAGCCACCAATTGTGCAAGTTCTCCCACTTAAAAAGATGAGAGAGGCCTGTCATTTTCATCATAGGTACACGTCAACTATGACAGACAAAATGAGAAAATAAATCCAGAAAATCACATTGTAGGATTTTTTATGAATTTATTTGCAAATTATGGTGGAAAATAAGTATTTGGTCAATAACAAAAGTTTCTCAATACTTTGTTGTATACCCTTTGTTGGCAATGACACAGGTCAAACGTTTTCTGTAAGTCTTCACAAGGTTTTCACACACTGTTGCTGGTATTTTGGCCCATTCCTCCATGCAGATCTCCTCTAGAGCAGTGATGTTTTGGGGCTGTCGCTGGGCAACACGGACTTTCAACTCCCTCCAAAGATTTTCTATGGGGTTGAGATCTGGAGACTGGCTAGGCCACTCCAGGACCTTGAAATGCTTCTTACGAAGCCACTCCTTCGTTGCCCGGGCGGTGTGTTTGGGATCATTGTCATGCTGAAAGACCCAGTTACATTTCATCTTCAATGCCCTTGCTGATGGAAGGAGGTTTTCACTCAAAATCTCACGATACATGGCCCCATTCATTCTTTCCTTTACACTGATCAGTCGTCCTGGTCCCATTGCAGAAAAACAGCCCCAAAGCATGATGTTTCCACCCCCATGCTTCACAGTAGGTATAGTGTTCTTTGGATGCAACTCAGCATTCTTTGTCCTCCAAACACGACGAGTTGAGTTTTTACCAAAAAGTTCTATTTTGGTTTCATTTGACCATATGACATTCTCCCAATCCTCTTCTGGATCATCCAAATGCACTCTAGCAAACTTCAGATGGGCCTGGACATGTACTGGCTTAAGCAGGGGGACACGTCTCGCACTGCAGGATTTGAGTCCCTGGCGGCGTAGTGTGTTACTGATGGTAGGCTTTGTTACTTTGGTCCCAGCTCTCTGCAGGTCATTCACCAGGTCCCCCCGTGTGGTTCTGGGATTTTTGCTCACCGTTCTTGTGATCATTTTGACCCCACGGGGTGAGATCTTGCGTGGAGCCCCAGATCGAGGGAGATTATCAGTGGTCTTGTATGTCTTCCATTTCCTAATAATTGCTCCCACAGTTGATTTCTTCAAACCAAGCTGCTTACCTATTGCAGATTCAGTCTTCCCAGCCTGGTGCAGGTCTACAATTTTGTTTCTGGTGTCCTTTGACAGCTCTTTGGTCTTGGCCATAGTGGAGTTTGGAGTGTGACTGTTTGAGGTTGTGGACAGGTGTCTTTTATACTGATAACAAGTTCAAACAGGTGCCATTAATACAGGTAACGAGTGGAGGACAGAGGAGCCTCTTAAAGAAGAAGTTGCAGGTCTGTGAAAGCCAGAAATCTTGCTTGTTTGTAGGTGACCAAATACTTATTTTCCACCATAATTTGCAAATAAATTCATAAAAAATCCTACAATGTGATTTTCTGGATTTTTTTCCCTCATTTTGTCTGTCATAGTTGATGTGTACCTATGATGAAGATTACAGGCCTCTCTCATCTTTTTAAGTGGGAGAACTTGCACAATTGGTGGCTGACTAAATACTTTTTTCCCCCACTGTATATATATATATATACTGAGATCATGTGACAGATCATGTGACACTTAGATTGCACACAGGTGGACTTTATTTAACTAATTATGTGACTCCTGAAGGTAATTGGTTGCACCAGATCTTATTTAGGGGCTTCATAGCAAAGGGGGTGAATACATATGCACTCACCACTTTTCCATTATTTATTTTTTAGACTTCTTTGAAACAAGTTATTTTTTTCATTCCACTTCACCAGTTTGGACTATTTTGTGTATATCCATTACATGAAATCCAAATAAAAATCAATTTAAATTACAGGTTGTAATGCAACAAAATAGGAAAAACGCCAAGGGGGATGAATACTTTTGCAAGGCCCTGTACATATTTCTGTGAAAGCAGCTGCTGCTCTTATCTGTGGAGCAGGCTTTCAGCGTAATCACAGGAAATGAAACCGGTGGGTTTCTTGACCTCATTTCCTGTCTTTCGTTGGCCTGTATGATTCAGTTTGTCTCGAGGTCCAGGGTCTGTTTTTAGACACAGATGACTACCACCAAAATGGCGCTTTGTGGTTCCGTTTAGCTCAATTTCTTCTTGTGCCAATAAAATGCAGTCAGAGCTTGAATAAATAGGCCTATGCCCACTTAGTTGAGGACCATGTCATGACACATCAAGGCTGTAGTATACATGCAATCCATTGTCATGAAAAGTTAGTGCTTTTCTTTAATCCCAGTGCTTTACATTGGATGGGAATTGCACACTACAACACTGCTACAAACTAGCCTAACAATTTAATTTGGACAATGAGTTGGGTACCACGTGGTATGAATGTGGGGATATAGAAAAGCATTTGTTGTAGAATAAAAATAGAGCCCATGATGTGTCTCTCCATTGTCTCCATGATGTGCCCTGCCTGTGTTGGGCTGTCACCCATCAGTAGGCTGTAGATGCCCAGAGTCGAACCAACACAATGTGCAGCTGCATCACTACTGTGGGGGGGGGAATCGGATTCACTGGCTGACAGTTCCTGGGGGCCGCAACAAATAAAATGCTTACCAAACATAATGTAAATCACATTGCTACAAATAGATAAGGAAGTAGATGGAAACCTAGATCTAACCTCTGTATTTTATTTCAGAGCCTAAAGCTAATCCTGGAAAGAGAATGCATATGTAATGAATTGTAGTTTTTAATTGTAGTAATCTGTTCAAGGTCTGTCAACTTTTAGACTGATTTTTTTGGGATGAACATACAGTGAGGGAAAAAAGTATTCGATCCCCTGCTGATTTTGTACGTTTGCCCACTGACAAAGAAATAATCAGTCCATCATTTTAATGGTAGGTTTATTTGAACAGTGAGAGACAGAATAACAACAAAAAAATCCAGAAAAACGCATGTCAAAAATGTTATAAATTGATTTGCATTTTAATGAGGGAAATAAGTATTTGACCCCCTCTCAATCAGAAAGGTTTCTGGCTCCCAGGTGTCTTTTATACAGGTAACGAGCTGAGATTAGGAGCTAACTCTTAAAGGGAGTTCTCCTAATCTCAGGTTGTTACCTGTATAAAAGACACCTGTCCACAGAAGCAATCAATCAATCAGATTCCAAACTCTCCACCATGGCCAAGACCAAAGAGCTCTCCAGGGATGTCAGGGACAAGATTGTAGACCTACACAAGGCTGGAAAGGGCTACAAGATCTCACCTCGTGGAGTTGCAATGATCATGAGAACGGTGAGGAATCAGCCCAGAACTACACGGGAGGATCTTGTCAATGATCTCAAGGCAGCTGGGACCATAGTCACCAAGAAAACAATTGGTAACACACTACGCCGTGAAGGACTGAAATCCTGCAGCGCCCGCAAAGTCCCCCTGCTCAAGAAAGCACATATACAGGCCCGTCGGAAGTTTGCCAATGAACATCTGAATGATTCAGAGGAGAACTGGGTGAACGTGTTGTGGTCAGATGAGACCAAAATTGAGCTCTTTGGCATCAACTCAACTCGCCGTGTTTGGAGGAGGAGGAATGCTGCCTATGACTCCAAGAACACCATCCCCACTGTCAAACATGGAGGTGGAAACATTATGCTTTGGGGGTGTTTTTCTGCTAAGGGGACAGGACAACTTCACCGAATCAAAGGGACGATGGACGGGGCCATGTACCGTCAAATCTTGGGTGAGAACCTCCTTCCCTCAGCCAGAGCATTGAAAATGGGTCGTGGATGGGTATTCCAGCATGACAATGACCCAAAACACACGGCCAAGGCAACAAAGGAGTGGCTCAAGAAGAAGCACATTAAGGTCCTGGAGTGGCCTAGCCAGTCTCCAGACCTTAATCCCATAGAAAATCTGTGGAGGGAGCTGAAGGTTTGAGTTGCCAAACGTCAGCCTCGAAACCTTAATGACTTGGAGAAGATCTGCAAAGAGGAGTGGGACGAAATCCCTCCTGAGATGTGTGCAAACCTGGTTACCAACTACAAGAAACCTCTGTGATTGCCAACAAGGGTTTTGCCACCAAGTACTAAGTCATGTTTTGCAGAGGGGTCAAATACTTATTTCCCTCATTAAAATGCAAATCAATTTATAACATTTTTGACATGCGTTTTTCTGGATTTTTGTTGTTGTTATTCTGTCTTTCACTGTTCAAATAAACCTACCATTAAAATTATAGACTGATCATGTCTTTGTCAGTGGGCAAACGTACAAAATCAGCAGGGGATCAAATACTTTTTTCCCTCACTGTAGGGCAAGAGAAGGAGACTGTGAAATCTCCTGATTTACTGTGTAGATACTATCTATTTTTAACCTATTTATTTAACCTAAAACATTCTTCTCTGTTTGTAGTTGTCACACACTTTCACACTGTCCACATAAACTGCTGCTACTCTGTTTCTTATCCATCCTGATTGCCTAGTCACTTTTATCCCTACCTTCATGTAGATATTACCTCAACTACCTCGTACCCCTGCACATTGACTCGGTACTGGTACTCCTTGTATATAGCCTAGTTATTGTTATCTATTGTATTACTATTTTTATTTGCAAATTTTCTTACTTTTTAACTCTGCAATTTTTAGAATACACCTGTTGTATTCAGAGCATGTGACAAATGCACTTTTATTTGGCCAAAAGGCCAGGGTGATGTGATTTATAGATTTTTGGAAGCGTGGAAGGTTGTACACTAGTTCCTGTGTTCCAGGAAATGACAGGGTTTATCATAAGTGAGCCTGTGTGTCTGTCTGGGGGAGTATTTATGTACCGAAAATAAGTATTTGGTCAATAACAAAAGTTTCTCAATACTTTGTTATATACCCTTTGTTGGCAATGACACAGGTCAAACGTTTTCTGTAAGTCTTCACAAGGTTTTCACACACTGTTGCTGGTATTTTGGCCCATTCCTCCATGCAGATCTCCTCTAGAGCAGTGATGTTTTGGGGCTGTCGCTGGGCAACATGGACTTTCAACTCCCTCCAAAGATTTTCTATGGGGTTGAGATCTGGAGACTGGCTAGGCCACTCCAGGACCTTGAAATGCTTCTTACGAAGCCACTCCTTCGTTGCCCGGGCGGTGTGTTTTGATCATTGTCATGCTGAAAGACCCAGCCACGTTTCATCTTCAATGCCCTTGCTGATGGAAGGAGGTTTTCACTCAAAATCTCACGATACATGGCCCCATTCATTCTTTCCTTTACACGGATCAGTCGTCCTGGTCCCTTTGCAGAAAAACAGCCCCAAAGCATGATGTTTCCACCCCCATGCTTCACAGTAGGTATGGTGTTCTTTGGATGCAACTCAGCATTCTTTGTCCTCCAAACATGACGAGTTGAGTTTTTACCAAAAAGTTCTATTTTGGTTTCATCTGACCATATGACATTCTCCCAATCCTCTTCTGGATCATCCAAATGCACTCTAGCAAACTTCAGACGGGCCTGGACATGTACTGGCTTAAGCAGGGGGGACACGTCTCGCACTGCAGGATTTGAGTCCCTGGCGGCGTAGTGTGTTACTGATGGTAGGCTTTGTTACTTTGGTCCCAGCTCTCTGCAGGTCATTCACTAGGTCCCCCCGTGTGGTTCTGGGATTTTTGCTCACCGTTCTTGTGATCATTTTGACCCCACGGGGTGAGATCTTGCGTGGAGCCCCAGATCGAGGGAGATTATCAGTGGTCTTGTATGTCTTCCATTTCCTAATAATTGCTCCCACAGTTGATTTCTTCAAACCAAGCTGCTTACCTATTGCAGATTCAGTCTTCCCAGCCTGGTGCAGGTCTACAATTCTGTTTCTGGTGTCCTTTGACAGCTCTTTGGTCTTGGCCATAGTGGAGTTTGGAGTGTGACTGTTTGAGGTTGTGGACAGGTGTCTTTTATACTGATAACAAGTTCAAACATGTGCCATTAATACAGGTAACGAGTGGAAGACAGAGGAGCCTCTTAAAGAAGAAGTTACAGGTCTGTGAGAGCCAGAAATCTTGCTTGTTTGTAGGTGACCAAATACTTATTTTCCACCATAATTTGCAAATAAATTCATTAAAAATCCTACAATGTGATTTTCTGGATTTTTTTTCCTCAATTTGTGTGTCATAGTTGACGTGTACCTATGATGAAAATTACAGGCCTCTCTCATCTTTTTAAGTGGGAGAACTTGTACAATTGGTGGCTGACTAAATACTTTTTTTCCCCACTGTATCAACATCCATGACTAAAAGCATAGCGTTTGCAACTGGCAACTACATTTCCATAGTGCATCTTTAACTGAGCTGTGTTCAACTTTGAAATAGACTAAAGTTTTGGTTGCAGCAGCAGTTCTCAAGCACTGTAATGACTTGGCTCACACCTCTGTTTACACGAATCAACTAATGGAACCTAATTTATGGCTCAACCGAGATGATTAGGCCATTATGTTGTGTTAAACAAGAGGTAGCCTGTTTGTCCAAATCATTTGAATCTTATAGGAGTAGCTAGGCTAATATCCCTCACTGCTCGTTCTACCTTAACCATGCAACATCTGGAATACTGGGTGTTGAACCATTCCATAGACGTTATAGTAGTGAATAAAACCTCTGCCTTATTCTCATTAGTGGTATTAAAGTATTGAACTGGAAAGTGAAGTACTAGTGTGACCCCATAATGTATTTCACAGGCTAACTCACACTCGGTTATTCCTTGGGAACCTATGGCTTGTTCTCATCAAAGCATGGAGAAAGTCTGCTTCTGGTTTGACTTTATTATATTCAGGGTGGCTGTTTTTGACCGGAGAAGATCTTTGGCTATATATGCAAAAATGGTTGTACCAATCACAGATTGTCCCTTTTTAATTTAATCCCATGATTCTGTACCGCTCTACTGTGCCAGTGATATATATATACAGTGCATTCGGAAAGTATTTAGACCCCTTGACTTTTTCTACATTTTGTTACGTTACAGCCTTATTCTAAAATTGATTAAATTGTTTTCTTTCCTCATCAATCTACCCACAAATACCCCATAATGACAAAGCAAAAACAAGTTTTATACATTTTTGCAAATTTATAAATAAAATAAAACCTGAAATATCACATTTACATAAGTATTCAGACCCTTTACTTAGTACTTTGTTGTAGCACCTTTGGCAGCGATTACAGCCTCAAGTTTTCTTGGTTATGACGCTACAAGCTTTGCACACCTGTATTTGGGGAGTTTCTCCCATTCTTCTCTGCAGATCCTCTCAAGATCTGTCAGGTTGGATGGGGAGCGTCAAGGCACAGCTATATTCAGGTTTCTCCAGAGATGTTCGATCGGGGTCAAGTCAGGGCTCTGGCTGGGCCACTCAAGGACATTCAGAGACTTGTCCCAAAGCCACTCTTGCATTCTCTTGGCTGTGTGCTTAGGGTCGTTGTCCTGTTGGAAGGTCAACCATCACCCCAGTCAGGTCCTGAGAGCTCTGGAGCAGGTTTTCATCAAGGATCTCTTTGTACTTTGCTCCGTTAATCTTTCCCTCGATCCTGACTAGTCTCCCAGTCCCTGCCGCTGAAAAACATCCCCACAGCATGATGCTGCCACCACCATGCTTCACCATAGTGATGGTGCCAGGATTCCTCCAGACGTGACTTTTGGCATTCAGGCCAAAGAGTTTCAATCTTGGTTTCATCAGACCAGAGAATCTTGTTTCTCATGGTCTGAGAGTTCTTTAGGTGCCTTTTGGCAAACTCCAAGTGATCTGTCATGTGCCTTTTTACTGGAGTGGCTTCCGTCTGGCCAACCTACCATAAAGGCCTGATTGGTGGAGTGGTGCAGAGATGGTTGTCCTTCTGGAAGGTTCTCCCATCTCCACAGAAGAACTCTGGAGCTCTGTCAGAGTGACCATCGGGTTCTTGGTCACCTCCCTGACCAAGGCCCTTCTCCCCCAATTGCTCAGTTTGGCCGTGCGGCCAGCTCTAGGAAGAGTCTTGGTAGTTCCAAACTTCTTCCATTTAAGAATGATGGAGGCCGCTGTGTTCTTGGAGACTTTCAATGCTTTAGAAATCCTGTCTCAGAGCTCTACGGACAATTCCTTCAACCTCATGGCTTGGTTTTTGCTCTGACATGCACTGTCAACTGTGGAACCTTTATATAGACAGCTGTATGCCTTTCCAAATCTTGTCCAATCAATTGAATTTACCACAGAATATAGAAATATATCAGGGATGATCAATGGAAACAGGATGCACCTGAGCTCAATTTTGAGTCTCATAGCAAAGGGTCTGAATACTTATGTAAATAAGGTATTTCTGTTTTAAATTTGTAATACATTTGCGCAAATTTCTAAAAACCTGTTTTCTCGTTGTCATTATGGGGTGTTGTGTGTAGATTAATGAGGACATTTTTTATTTAATCCATTTTAGAATAAGGCTGTAATGTAACAATGTGGAAAAAGTCAAGGGGTCTGAATACTTTCCGAATGCACTGTATCTATGAAATTTAACATAACATAACCTAAAGCAGATTGTGTGAGAAAGGTCCTGTGAAGGCCAGAACAATTTAACAAGTTGTCTGAATCCCATTATTTACACTGCTAACCCCAGCAGACACCTATACTCTAACTGCAACTGCTGGCGGGCTCTGCCTGCCAAAAATACCCAGAGAAGCTGCAATTAAAATGTGATTCATATGTTACACCTTTGTGCATGAAATTTTTTTTTTTTAGCTAATGTTGAATCTCTCGCCCACTTTAAAGTGCTTGCATCCAGGGAAGTCCACCAGTCAAGCAAATTAGTCTCCTTTTCAGTCCAGCAAGATGGAAGTCTGATAGTGACTAGGGAGGTACGCTGGGAATCAAGTTCAGGACTTTAGTTTCTCTGACAAACACTGAAGATTTGAACTTTAGTTTGGCTACACAATCTAGGTCTAAGGGACCACACACACAATGCACCGAATGATGATCTGTCATTCATCTGCTGTTCGTTCGGCGCAGTGTGTTTTAGGGACCACCCGCTGGTGGACGTCTGACTGCCGACATTTCCGCGCGATTCTACATGTAGAATCGGTTAGCAAATTATGGCCAGCATTCTATTCAGAGCTGCTAAGTACTCTGGGCTAGCAAATACTACCAGTGTGTCCGAGCCTTAAGATTATGCTCTTCTGCTACAAATGTCATATAGGCTACTGTTGTCTTACCTACTTCTATATGGTTCATGGGGCCAGATTCCCAGACTCATAGTGTAGATTAGATAACCATTTACCTGACATCGGCAAAGGAGTCTGCGATGAAAGTTGCCTGAAGAGGGACATCCATGTTTAATTTTACTTTGCTTAGTTTCTCTGCTTGGATTCCTGAAAATGTTTTCATCAAAATCATCTCTGCTCGAACCATAAAGAACATCAGAGTTCCCTCAGTGCTCGGGATCAAGCAACCTTTGTTCTCTGTTGCCGCAGCAAATATACCTGAGTCTGTTCCTGAATAAACAGAAGAAGAAACATGTAACAGGATTCTTATTTTCTTAGATGTAGAAAACCAAGGCTAATCCCTGGACATTGGAAGATATGTTGCACAAATGAGGTTATTTTCCCCCATGTCATTTATCAAAACCTCTCCTTTCTCCTCCTTCCTTTCTGGCATTCATTTATTTTCTCCTCATCTGAAAGGTAGAAATACCGATTGCGTGGTTCAATGGCCTTCACTCACTCAGTGCTGTTAATGCTGGAGGTCTATGCGCCCCAGATGTGTGACTTTGGGAGAAAGGCTCTGGGGCTGAGGATGTGCGGGGAATAGAGTGTAGTTCATAAAACTCACAAATGGAGAAGACGATGGGGTAGATATGATTTATCTGACTGATCGTAGATCTGTTTTAGGCAGTTCACTGGCGCAATTCATCAGCTTAGATTTCAAGGCTCTTCTCTTTTTCAATTTGTCACAGAGCATAAAAACTGTATTTTCAAAGGAGAAAGTTGTTCCATTTTGATTTAGCCAAATCTTTCAACCTTGCTGTCTGAAGATCCTGGTACAGCAGCTTCGATGATTAGTCTGAAGGGTTTTCTGACGGCACGCTTCTGTTGGCATGGTAACCAAGCCAACTTCGAGGTATTGGTAGAACTGTCCAAATTAAATGTATTTAATAATAATAATAATATAATATGCCATTTAGCAGATGCTTTTATCCAAAGCGACTTACAGTCATGCGTGCATAAATTTTTGTGTATGGGTGGTCCCGGGGATCGAACCCACTACCTTGGCGTTACAATGTATGCACGCATGACTGTAAGTCGCTTTGGATAAAAGCGTCTGCTAAATGGCATATTACTATATTATTATTATTATTATTATTATATTATATTATTATTATAAGCGCCGTGCTCTACCAGCTGAGCTACAGAGGACCACCCGCTGGTGGACGTCTGAAAAGATATTAGGCCTAATCATTTGATTTCATGCTCTAGTTTTGGGTGTTCATTTTTTGGGAGGTTCATGGCAAAACCATCAGTGCAAAGTGGTGACGGTTATTAATGTTGAAGAGGATCATATTTACTCTTCATGATTTAGGGGTTTGGGACTCACTATGTCAGGCCTAGATTCTTTTGATTGGGATTTTACTCATTCAACTATTATTTTGTGGCGTAATGATGGGAGCTGTTGAATCATTTCCTATTGGAGGTCAATCTGGTTATTTTTAGCCACGATCGGTATGTCTACAGTATATTCCCACCAAAATCCATACCAATGACTCTGCATACTCCTGTGTTGTCTCTAGGACAAGAGACGGGTTGAAGACTTGAAATACTCTTCATGGAAGAAGGGGATATTTTTAACACATGGCACACACTGAGGGATGGGGGGTAGTTTGGTTTATTTTCAGTGTCTGCACAAAGGCGCCTCACCCAATCGGCCTCCCTCTCTCCCTCTCTGTATGGCACACTCCCATTTCTACCGACGACAGCCAACATCTGGAAAAGTTTGTTCTCAAACGTATTTTTCCTCCTAACCATTGTGAAGTGAATGGATTTTATTCATCAGCCTTTTTGTGTTTCTTTCTGTTCATGTTGTGAACACCTTTGACATCCTCCTTAGACATTTTACTATATCCCATAGAGCTCTGGGGAAAAGGAGTGCACTAGATACTGTAGGGAATAGGGTGCTATTTGGGATGCACACTTTGAGTAGGATGCTGACTGTTGACCCCTATGCAGCTACAGTACATTGTAGTCCGAGACAGCCATGGGTGAAATATTGCATTCTTTAGCTTGGAATTTCCGGTTCACCATTCTTGCTTTGAAACTAAACCTGTGACCTATAATGACTGTACTGATCTACAGTATTTAACGTATTACAGAGCCCAGGTCTGCTATCCTTTATTCAGGTGGTGCTGCTGTGTTTTTTAAAATATCTTTGGCATCCTCCTTCAACATTTTATCATTAGTAGGATCCTGCTGGTTGTTGACCCCCTCAGTAGCTATTGGCTACAGTACATTGTAATCCAAGAGAGCCGAGGGTGAAACCTGGAATTTCCGGTTCACCATTCTTGCTTTGAAACCAAACCTCTGTCTGACCTACAGTATAATTAATGATTGTGTTGATCATCCATGTAACTTAGTACTGATCTCCGGTAGGGCTGGGAATTGCCAGGGACCTCACGATACGATATTGTCACGATACTTAGGTGCCAATACGGTATGTATTGCTATTCGATACTGTGATTTTATTGCGATTCGATGTTCCAAACATATTGCTCACCATACTGTTGTCTGCTGCAGAGGGACAAGAGAGAGTCATGAGAAAACAAGTTTTGATCAGTCATGTAAATAAAATTACTGAATACAATTTGGCTCCCTATTTAAAAAGATGATGGAGAACAAGCTATGCTTTTGATGCAGTTACCGCCAACTAGAGCAAAAATAATATTGTCAATACGATGTAGCGTACAAAATAATATTCCGATATGTAACTGTATCAATTTTGTAATTTTTTTCCCCATCACTAATCCCAGGTATGCTGTCTGTCCCTCCCTTCAGGTGGTGCTGCTCAGTGGCCATCTGGACAGCTGGGATGTGGGCCAGGGGGCCATGGATGATGGTGGTGGAGCGCTCATCTCCTGGGAGGCCCTGTCTCTGCTTAAAGACCTGGGTAAGAACCTGGGAGGCCCTGTCTCTGCTTAAAGACCTGGGTCAGAACCTGGGAGGCCCTGTCTCTGCTTAAAGACCTGGGTCAGAACCTGGGAGGCCCTGTCTCTGCTTAAAGACCTGGGTCAGAAACTGGGAGGCTCTGTCTCTGCTTAAAGACCTGGGTCAGAACCTGGGAGGCCCTGTCTCTGCTTAAAGACCTGGGTCAGAACCTGGGAGGCTCTGTCTCTGCTTAAAGACCTGGGTCAGAACCTGGGAGGCCCTGTCTCTGCTTAAAGACCTGGGTCAGAACCTGGGAGGCTCTGTCTCTGCTTAAAGACCTGGGTCAGAACCTGGGAGGCTCTGTCTCTGCTTAAAGACCTGGGTCAGAACCTGGGAGGCCCTGTCTCTGCTTAAAGACCTGGGTCAGAACCTGGGAGGCTCTGTCTCTGCTTAAAGACCTGGGTCAGAACCTGGGAGGCTCTGTCTCTGCTTAAAGACCTGGGTCAGAACCTGGGAGGCCTTGTCTCTGCTTAAAGACCTGGGTCAGAACCTGGGAGGCCCTGTCTCTGCTTAAAGACCTGGATCAGAAACTGGTAGGCCCTGTCTCTGCTTAAAGACCTGGGTCAGAACCAGAACCTGTGATGCCCTGTCTCTGTCTAAAGACCTGGGTCAGAACATGGGAGGACCTATCTCTGCTTAAAGACCTGGGTAATAACCAGAACCTGGGAGTCTCTGCTTAAAGACCTGGGTCAGAACCAGAACCTGGGAGTCTCTGCTTAAAGACCTGGGTCAGAACCAGAACCTGGGAGTCTCTGCTTAAAGACCTGGGTAATAACCAGAACCTGGGAGTCTCTGCTTAAAGACCTGGGTAATAACCAGAACCTGGGAGTCTCTGCTTAAAGACCTGGGTCAGAACCAGAACCTGGGAGTCTCTGCTTAAAGACCTGGGTCAGAACCAGATCCTGGGAGGTCCTACTATTCTCAGCTCACACCCTCTTTGTCCCAAATGACACCCTATTCCCTACTTATACTGAACTACGTTTGACCAGGGCCCCCTAGTCAAAAGAATTCACTATATAGGAAAGACGGTACCATTTAGGATTTAGACTCTATTTATCTGGAACATAATCCACTCTCTGAAGCTCTTATTGACATGAGCCTAAAAAAAAAGATTCCTCTTTTGTATCGAGTCTATTGGCATCCTTTGAAGCTGTTTTGTGATCAGGGGCCGTATGTATCAAGCTTCTCAAAGTAGGAGTGCTGATCTACGATCAGTTTTGCCTTTTAGATCACTATGAATAAGATAACATGGACAGGGGAGACCTGATCCTAGATCAGCGCTCTTGTGACGTACACTTGAAAATGCATCTAAACTGCGGTCTGATGACTCGTCAAATATAGCAATTAGCATGGCCTACTTCATTCTTTTTCTGGTCGTTGTTCACTTAATAAAGTATAACTTTTTCCACATGAAGTGTAATTAGACAGGTGGAGTAGACCACCGAGCTGTTTGTGCTCTCTGACTGGAAGCCTTAACGTTGACTTAAGATAATTTTTCCTTTTCCCACTAATGTTGCCATGGAAAGTATGTCATTCCCATTGAATATGTGAAGACGTTGTAATGTCTGGACAGTAATAACCAGTCGCTGCTTTATTGTTCGTTCTTGCGGCTGGATGTATGTATAGTAAAGTACTTGGCTGAAATATGCCCAGCTTTGCCCAGTATGAAAAATGTATGCACTCACTAACTGTAAGTCGCTCTGGATAAGAGCGTCTGCTAAATGACTAAAAATGTAAAAATTTAAATTAATGAAGAGGACCTATCATCAATGAAACATTTAGTCAAGATGAAGCCACTGAACAATAATTGGTCCCTTGGGCTTAGTGCGCCTACGTCCTAAATGGCACCCTATTCCCTATATAGTGCAGTAGTCTGTTCAACAGGGCCCAAATGTAGTGCACTATATAGAGAATATGTTGCCATTTGGGACTCAACCCTAGAGATAAAAAACTAATCTAATTTTATTTGTCACATGCGCCGAATACAACAGGTGTAGACCTTACAATGAAATGCTTACTTTCAAGCCCTTAACCAACAATGCCGTTTTAAGAAAATAGAGTTAAGAAACTATTTACTAAATAAACTAAAGTTAAAAAAATATAAATAAAATGCCAGTGATGGCAGATGAGGGTGTAGGCTAAAGGGTTTATATTAGAGATCCTCTATAGGAAGGGAGTGGCCTGCTGTCCTTTGTAGCCCACATAAAGTAGTAGCCTTGTGGGGGTCATTCATAAAATAACATACAGGCTGGAAGTCCTCTCTCTGAATGGTGCTTATCATTGCAGTGAATGGAGGAAATATTGACTAGGGTCTGGTGAATAGTACTTTTCTGCTGAATATGTGGAATATTAAATAGCCCAAGGGTTGGTGAGGAAGAGGGAATCCATTTGTTGTAAAGCGCTTTTTGTATTGCTGCTTTGTTGAAATGGTTGTGGCCCATGTATGAATTCTGATTGTGTGTCCAGGTCTGCGTCCCAGAAGAACCCTCCGGACAGTGCTGTGGTCTGCAGAGGAGCAGGGAGGGGTTGGAGCACAACAGTACTTCCAGCTTCACAAGGTACCGTTCTACCATCGTGCATCTTGTTGGCTTTTTACTGCCAATCAACTTGTACACTCTAACCATTATCATCCTATCATACAGTACATCCTATAACCCTCAAACTCAACTCTGGACCTCGATGCCAGTTCAACTGCATTTTTTAAATAGTTCCCCTCTAATCAGGGACTGATTTAGACCTGGGATACCAGGTGGGTGCAATTAATTATCAGGTAGACCAGAAAACCAGCAGGCTCCGGACCTCATAGTGTCAGAGTCAAACACCCCTCTCCTATAAGCTCGTTTTGTGGCTAGATTTAAGACTCCTGTTCTCTTCGCTTTTGATTCTTACACACACACACACACACACACACACACACACACACACACACACACACACACACACAGACACAGTCCACTGGGTAGAAGAGGTCATACAAACCACTGAAACAGTACAACTATTATGTGGTTGTTCTTACATGTGAATCGTTGACGCCAGTCTCCTTCAGATTGTGTGCGTACCGGTAATAGCATTTTACTATCAATAGCTGATGGCTTTTCATCAACATCAGGTTGTTCTTTGCCAGTCAGCATGTGGTAGGATCTGGCTTCAATCGGAGCGGTACACAGAAATGTAAACTGTTGTCAGATCTACTGTAGGAGAGCCACTGGGATGTAGGGCACTGCACAGATTGTTTAAGTCAGAATGGAGCCGAGACCGCACTGTAACTTAATAGCAGCATTCTGTGAGCGTTGTGGTTTCTGTGCATTTTAATGTGAACGTAATCAGAATGGCCAGTGGTTAGAGGGAAAAAGAGGGTTCACATATTGACTCTGACCAGAGACCCACCTTCTCCCTGGCCTGCACTGGATCCAACTATATACGATGGATTTCCTCAGATTTCTCAGAAAAACTTCAGTAATACCACTACACATTGGATATACAAATACCTTAGATCAGTGCTATTCAAACTTTTTTTCAGCAGGGACCCCATTTTTTCCGGCAGAATTTCTGGGGACCCAATTTTTTTCACTCTAATTTCTCATGACCCCACCCCCAAAATTATGACGCAAACTTAAAATCGGTACATTTCGATTGTTACATCAACAAATAATCTTCAATTTATTACATTTTCATCTCTTATCAAAATGAAAAGAAACCAATAAATAAATTTACTCAATGAAATTGTATTTTTCGAATTATCTGTCTCAAAAACGTTTGGATACTGTCCCATACAATAATCTGTTCTCTTCATTTTGGTTTCCGTAACCCTGACTTTGAATACCACTGCCTTAGATCAGACGTTTGCAGCAAACGTTCCCGTCGTGCTTCTCAAAGAGGAATCTGCATTGACTATCATGGAGTGGAGGTTCCTGTTCCGCTTTGTGGGACATTCTATGCACTCGCACTTGCAGAAGCGTATTCGCCGCTAGTGAGTGAATTGGGGGTGATGGTCCACTCTTTTCCCCAACTTCTCTCACATCCTGGTGAAGCTTTTTAGCTCGAACGCTGGCTAAATGAATCAACAGCCAGGAGAGTTGAATGTACAAATTTCTCTCTGATGTGTGGTGAGCGTCCTGGCACAAAATGTTTGTCATGCATCACCCAAGAGTGCTACACATTTGTGGTTGAAGAGGTGAGTTTCCCACCTTACTATGTATTTATTATGGATCCCTATTAGTTCCTGCCAAGGCAGCAGCTACTCTTCCTGGGGTCCAGCAACATGAGGGCAGTTATACAATATAAAGGGCTTTCAGCACTGGAAAAGCACTATATAAATCCAATCAATGATTATTCATGATTGTATACCTGTTCTGCTGTCCCCCAGGTGAACATCTCTAACTTTAACCTGGTGATGGAGTCTGACCTGGGTACCTTCACCCCCCAGGGGCTGCAGTTCACAGGCTCAGCCCAGGCTAGGGCTGTCATGGCTGAGGTGATGAAGCTACTGAAGCCCATCAACACCACCACCCTGGAGGAACACGGAGAAGGAACTGATATAGAGATGTGGATGGATGCCGGCGTGCCAGGTGTGTAGACTGCCTTTTATTGTCTGTCTGTCTGAGTCAGTAGGAGCCAGGTGTGTAGACTACCATTTTGTTTGTGTCTGTCTGGGACTTCATCTGAGAAGGCTTTCCAATAGTAGTCCACATCAAGTTCCTCCAAGTGTCAAGGTTTGCTTATAGCTATTGACTCTTTGTTCCAACGCTTTTTTGTCTGTCTGGGAGATAAGCTGAGGAGGCTTCCTCTACCGACCCTCTGCAGAAGTGCTTTTGACCTTTTAAAGAGGAAGTAGCACATTATTAGTAGACCAATTGGACATTCAGTTCCACCTGGTCATTTTTGTGGAATTGATCAGTTTCTCAAATAACATTATATAGAAGTGAAATATGCTGTGTACACCGATTTTAAAAGAACTAGCGTTGCTATGTAGGCAAACAAACCATTTGGTATGACAGGGAAGAGGAAGTGTGTTATGAAACACATCCCCAATATCGTATTTGCTGATATGTGCTATGACAGCAGAAACTTGTCTATAGACTAAATAAAGGAAGTGTGTGTGTGTGTGTGAGTCACAGCCTACCAGCATGTGTTTACTCTAACCTACGTCAATAACATGGCATTCATCTGACAGTTGTTTTGGTGTCCCTTAAAGCTGAGGTGGAGATCGTAAAGAAACAATGAAGCTCATTAGGAACCAGTAGAGGGAAAGGATGTTTTAGAAGATAATCCTCTAAAATGCACGTTTTTCACAGTATTCATAAAGTGTCTCAGAGTAAGCTAGATGTGCTGATCTAGGAACAGGTCCCCCCTGTTCATATCATCTTATTCATTATGATCTAAAAGACAAAACTGATCCTAGATCAGCACTCGTACATTACTCTGAGATGCTTTATGACTACAGGCCCAGACCTCTACAGTAATCTAATGTTGATGAGTATGAAAACATGTATGTAAGTCGCTCTGGATAAGAGCGTCTGCTAAATGACTAAAATGTCAAATGTAAAATGAGTCCACTTCTCCCTCCATCAGTCCAGCTAATAGATTGGCCTCTGACTGTACTCCCCCTAACCCAGAAGCAGTGTTACCAACCTGTATAAATACTTTTCATTAAAAGATCACCCCTTCTACTGTAAAGGAAATGTTTCAGGAATGACATCACCTTATGTCAGTGGAAAAGTAGCTATTCTGGGTGGATGAATGGTGTAACCTGTAGAAGGGCTGTTCACTGTGTGAGGGTTCAAAAAGCCACAATGTTAAACAAATGAATCACTGGACCAGCTGTCCAAACACCTCACTCTCATTTCACCAATGGCAAAATGTCTATGGTTGCGTCCTAAATGTCACCCTATTCCCCATATAGTGCACTACTTTTGACCCATATGGCTCTGGTCAAACTTAGTGCACTATGTAGGGAATAGGGTGCCATTTGGGATCCACCCTAAATGTAATTTAGCTCCATCTAATGACCTTTCACTTCACACACTCCTTCATTTTTCCAGAGTGAAAATGTGGTGTTGCTTTTTCCCTCTGTTACAGTGGATTTGGGCACATGGTTGGGTACAGTTTTTTTTCCCACATCAGTACCGCCATAGCCAGAACATGCCAGGCTCTCTATCAGGAGTCTCTCTCTAACAGGAAGAATACAAGACAGAAAGCAAGATGTTTAACAGAACATGACAGGCTCTCTGTCAGGAAGAATACAAGACAGAAAGCTAGATGTTTAACAGAACATGACAGGCTCTCTAACAGGAAGAGTACAAGACAGAAAGCAAATGTTTAACAGGACATAAGTATCTCTCTATCAGGAAGAATACAAGACAGAAAGCAAGATGTTTAACAGGACATGACAGGCTCTCTAACAGGAAGAATACAAGACAGAAAGCAAATGTTTAACAGGACATACAGTGGGGAAAAAAAGTATTTAGTCAGCCACCAATTGTGCAAGTTCTCCCACTTAAAAAGATAAGAGAGACCTGTAATTTTCATCATAGGTACACGTCAACTATGACAGACAAATTAAGAAAAAAAAATCCAGAAAATCACATTGTATGATTTTTAATGAATTTATTTGCAAATTATGGTGGAAAATAAGTATTTGGTCACCTACAAACAAGCAAGATTTCTGGCTCTCACAGACCTGTAACTTCTTATTTAAGAGGCTCCTCTGTCCTCCACTCGTTACCTGTATTAATGGCACCTGTTTGAACTTGTTATCAGTATAAAAGACACCTGTCCACAACCTCAAACAGTCACACTCCAAACTCCACTATGGCCAAGACCAAAGAGCTGTCAAAGGACACCAGAAACAGAATTGTAGACCTGCACCAGGCTGGGAAGACTGAATCTGCAATAGGTAAGCAGCTTGGTTTGAAGAAATCAACTGTGGGAGCAATTATTAGGAAATGGAAGACATACAAGACCACTGATAATCTCCCTCGATCTGGGGCTCCACGCAAGATCTCACCCCGTGGGGTCAAAATGATCACAAGAACGGTGAGCAAAAATCCCAGAACCACACGGGGGGACCTAGTGAATGACCGGCAGAGAGCTGGGACCAAAGTAACAAAGCCTACCATCAGTAACACACTACGCCGCCAGGGACTCAAATCCTGCAGTGGCAGACGTGTCCCCCTGCTTAAGCCAGTACATGTCCAGGCCCGTCTGAAGTTTGCTAGAGTGCATTTGGATGATCCAGAAGAGGATTGGGAGAATGTCATATGGTCAGATGAAACCAAAATATAACTTTTTTGGTAAAAACTCAACTCGTCGTGTTTGGAGGACAAAGAATGCTGAGTTCCATCCAAAGAACACCATACCTACTGTGAAGCATGGGGGTGGAAACATCATGCTTTGGGGCTGTTTTTCTGCAAAGGGACCAGGACGACTGATCCGTGTAAAGGAAAGAATGAATGGGGCCATGTTTTGTGAGATTTTGAGTGAAAACCTCCTTCCATCAGCAAGGGCATTGATGATGAAACGTGGCTGGGTCTTTCAGCATGACAATGATCCCAAATACACCGCCTGGGCAACGAAGGAGTGGCTTCGTAAGAAGCATTTCAAGGTCCTGGAGTGGCCTAGCCAGTCTCCAGATCTCAACCCCATAGAAAATCTTTGGAGGGAGTTGAAAGTCCGTGTTGCCCAGCGACAGCCCCAAAACATCACTGCTCTAGAGGAGATCTGCATGGAGGAATGGGCCAAAATACCAGCAACAGTGTGTGAAAACCTTGTGAAGAGTTACAGAAAATGTTTGACCTGTGTCATTGCCAACAAAGGGTATATAACAAAGTATTGAGAAACTTTTGTTATTGACCAAATACTTATTTTCCACCATAATTTGCAAATAAATTCATAAAAAATCCTACAATGTGATTTTCTGGATTTTTTTTTCTCATTTTGTCTGTCATAGTTGACGTGTACCTATGATGAAAATTACAGGCCTCTCTCATCTTTTTAAGTGGGAGAACTTGCACAATTGGTGGCTGACTAAATACTTTTTTTCCCCACTGTAAGTATCTCTCTATCAGGAAGAATACAAGACAGAAAGCAAATGTTTAACAGGACATAAGTATCTCTCTATCGGGAAGAATACAAGACAGAAAGCAAGATGTTTAACAGAACATGACAGGCTCTCTAACAGGAATAATACAAGACAGAAAGCTAGATGTTTAACAGGACATAAGTATCTCTAACAGGAATAATACAAGACAGAAAGCTATATGTTTAACAGGACATAAGTATCTCTATATCAGGAAGAATACAAGACAGAAAGCTAGATGTTTAACAGAACATGACAGGCTCTCTGTCAGGAAGAATACAAGACAGAAAGCAAGATGTTTAACAGGACATGACAGGCTCTCTGTCAGGAAGAATACAAGACAGAAAGCTAGATGTTCAACAGGACATTAGATTTCTTCCTAGCAGTACCATGGGAATGTTAGTGTCAGGAAGGGCTGCTATGTCGTGCTGTTTCCAAATGGAAACTGTGCAGGGACCTGATTGCCAAGCTAAAACTAACTGCTACCAGATGCACTTATACTGCTCTGGTTTCCCCTGCTCCTACTTCCATTCACTTGCAAAATAAATGGGAAAGCATAACATAATGGGTTTGTAATGAACTCTGGGTTTAGCTTTGTCAACAGTGATCATGGTGAGAATGTGATTTGATTAGAAGTTAGAATACAGTATGCACTGCACGTTTGATCAGTCATAATGGTACGTTCAAGGACTCAGAGGCACACACACACCATAGTTAATACATTGATGTAACTGACTCCTTACCTGTGTTGTTCTGTCTGTCCTCCAGGAGCCAGCCTGCACGTTGCAGACAGTAAGTACTTCTGGTTCCACCACACCAATGGGGACACCATGTCTGTTCAGAGCCCCATTGAAATGAACCTGTGTTCGGCCCTGTGGGCGGTCGTGGCCTACGTAGTGGCTGACCTGGAGGAGATGCTGCCCAGGTAGTCCACTTGGACTGTCCTGTGTCCCAAATGACACCCTATCCCCTATATATTTTTTTTGAGGAATAAAAGTATTGCACTATAGGGAATATGCTGTCATGAAAATGCTTTACTGAGCATTTATTTTTGATTGATTGTATGTATACATGCTTTTATGTTGTTTGTCCTCCAGAAGGGCTTACTGCAGTAACCAATCTCTGTGAAATTATACCCCACTGTGGTTAAGTGGCTAAGGAATAATTAATTGTGTGTATAAACCACACAATGTACAAAATGGAATTAAGTATTTATGGCATTATTTGCAGTCTATTTTTTTTATAATGAACGCCTAAGTACTGCATGTTTCATGTTGACTGTCATTATGTCCAATCTGTCAATAAAGCTGAGCATTTCTTAGACCATGGTACACGTGTATGTTATGAATGCCTCATTCATAGATGGAAGAGACTAACAGGGACTTTTCTGGTGAAGAGCCCAATTAGACTCAATCTAAAACTTGACCTTTAACCTAACCTTAACCTAATTTCAACATTGGTGTGCTGGTCAGGCACTTCGTTTTTTACGTGCTTGGGAAGTTTAGATACAGGAAGTGATGGGGGTACTGCTCTGGTTCCCCCTGCTCCTACTTCCATTCACTTGCAAAATACATGGGACAGCATAACATAATGGGTTTGTAATGAACTCTGGGTTTAGCTTTGTCAACAGTGATCATGGTGAGAATGTGATTTGATTAGAAGTTAGAATACAGTATGCACTGCACGTTTGATCAGTCATAATGGTACGTTCAAGGACTCAGAGGCACACACACACCATAGTTAATACATTGATGTAACTGACTCCTTACCTGTGTTGTTCTGTCTGTCCTCCAGGAGCCAGCCTGCATGTTGCAGACAGTAAGTACTTCTGGTTCCACCACACCAATGGGGACACTGTCTGTTCAGAGCTCCATTGAAATGAACCTGTGTTCGGCTATGTACTGCATGTTTCATGTTACAGGAAGTGATGGGGTTCTGGTGCCAGACTGGCCTGGTGACAGACAGGATAAACCCGGTTTACAAGGTGATATCTTTATGACTTCCTTCTTCTCACCAGACCGGGCTATTCTATACTGAACAAAAATAAAAACGCAACATGTAAAGTGTTGGTCCCATATTTCATGAGCTGAAATAAAAGATCACTGAAATGTACCATACACACAAACAAGCTTATTTCTCTCATATTTGTGCACACATTTGTTTACATCCCTGATAGTGAGCATTTCTCCTTTGCCAAGAAAATCCATCCACCTGACAGGTGTGGCATATCAAGAAGCTGATCAAACATAATGATCATTACACAGGTGCACCTTGTGCTGGGGACAATAAAAGGCCACTCTAAAATGTGCTGTTTTGTCACACAACACAATGCCTCAGATGTCAAAATTTTTTGAGGGAGCGTGCAATTGTCATGTTGACTGCAGGAATGCCCACCAGAGCTGTTGCCAGAGAATTGAATGATAATTTCTCTACCGTCGTTTTAGAGAATTTGGCAGTACGTCCAACCGGCTTCACAACCGCAGACCACATGTAACCACGCCAACCCAGGACCTCCACATCCGGCTTCTTCACCTGCGGGATCGTCTGAGACCAGCCACCCGGACAGCTGATGAAACGTGTGTTTGCACAACCAAGGAATTTCTGCACAAACTGACAAACTGTCTCTGGGAAGCTCATCTGCATGCTCGTCGTCCTCACCAGGGTCTAGACCTGACTGTAGTTCGGCGTCGTAACTGACTTTAGTGGGCAAATGCTCACCTTTGATGGCCACTGGCACGCTGGAGAAGTGTGCTCTTCACGGATGAATCCCAGTTTCAACTGTACCGGGCAGATGGAGTATATGGCGTTGTGTGTACGAGAGGTTTGCAGTTGTGAACAGTGCCCCATGGTGGGGTTATGGTATGGGCAGGGATATGCTATGGACAACAAACTTAATTGCATTTTATCTATGGCAATTTGAATGCACAGAGATACTGAATTTTTGTTCAGTGTAGATGTCAGTCCCTCCTCTCACCAGACCAGACTATTATAGATGTCAGTCCCTCCTCTCACCAGACTATTATAGATGTCAGTCCCTCCTCTCACCAGACCAGACTATTATAGATGTCAGTCCCTCCTCTCACCAGACCAGACTATTATAGATGTCAGTCCCTCCTCTCACCAGACTATTATAGACGTCAGTCCCTCGTCTCACCAGACCAGACTATTATAGATGTCAGTCCCTCTTCTCACCAGACTATTATAGATGTCAGTCCCTCTTCTCACCAGACTATTATAGATGTCAGTCCCTCTTCTCACCAGACCAGACTATTATAGATGTCAGTCCCTCCTCTCACCAGACCAGACTATTATAGATGTCAGTCCCTCCTCTCACCAGACCAGACTATTATAGATGTCAGTCCCTCCTCTCACCAGACTATTATAGATGTCAGTCCCTCCTCTCACCAGACCAGACTATTATAGATGTCAGTCCCTCTTCTCACCAGACTATTATAAAATGTCAGTCCCTCCTCTCACCAGACCAGACTATTATAGATGTCAGTCCCTCTTCTCACCAGACTATTATAGATGTCAGTCCCTCCTCTCACCAGACCAGACTATTATAGATGTCAGTCCCTCCTCTCACCAGACCAGACTATTATAGATGTCAGTCCCTCCTCTCACCAGACCAGACTATTATAGATGTCAGTCCCTCCTCTCACCAGACTATTATAGATGTCAGTCCTTCTTCTCACCAGACCAGACTATTATAGATGTCAGTCCCTCCTCTCACCAGACCAGACTATTATAGATGTCAGTCCCTCCTCTCACCAGACTATTATAGATGTCAGTCCGTCTTCTCACCAGACTATTATAGATGTCAGTCCCTCCTCTCACCAGACCAGACTATTATAGATGTCAGTCCCTCCTCTCACCAGACCAGACTATTATAGATGTCAGTCCCTCCTCTCACCAGACCAGACTATTATAGATGTCAGTCCCTCCTCTCACCAGACTATTATAGATGTCAGTCCCTCCTCTCACCAGACCACACTATTATAGATGTCAGTCCCTCCTCTCACCAGACTATTATAGATGTCAGTCCCTCCTCTCACCAGACCAGACTATTATAGATGTCAGTCCCTCCTCTCACCAGACCAGACTATTATAGATGTCAGTCCCTCCTCTCACCAGACCAGACTATTATAGATGTCAGTCCCTCCTCTCACCAGACCAGACTATTATAGATGTCAGTCCCTCTCACCAGACCAGACTATTATAGATGTCAGTCCCTCCTCTCACCAGACCAGACTATTATAGATGGCAGTCCCTCCTCTCACCAGACTATTATAGATGTCAGTCCCTCCTATCACCAGACCAGACTATTATAGATGTCAGTCCCTCCTCTCACCAGACCAGACTATTATAGATGTCAGTCCCTCTTCTCACCAGGCCAGACTATTATAGATGTCAGTACCTCTTCTCACCAGACCAGACTATTATAGATGTCAGTCCCTCCTCTCACCAGACCAGACTATTATAGATGTCAGTCCCTCTTCTCACCAGACTATTATAAAATGTCAGTCCCTCCTCTCACCAGACTATTATAGATGTCAGTCCCTCCTCTCACCAGACCAGACTATTATAGATGTCAGTCCCTCTTCTCACCAGACTATTATAGATGTCAGTCCCTCCTCTCAGCAGACCAGACTATTATAGATGTCAGTCCCTCCTCTCACCAGACCAGACTATTATAGATGTCAGTCCCTCCTCTCACCAGACCAGACTATTATAGATGTCAGTCCCTCTTCTCACCAGACTATTATAAAATGTCAGTCCCTCCTCTCACCAGACTATTATAGATGTCAGTCCCTCCTCTCACCAGACCAGACTATTATAGATGTCAGTCCCTCCTCTCACCAGACTATTATAGATGTCAGTCCCTCTTCTCACCAGACCAGACTATTATAGATGTCAGTCCCTCCTCTCACCAGACCAGACTATTATAGATGTCAGTCCCTCCTCTCACCAGACCAGACTATTATAGATGTCAGTCCCTCCTCTCACCAGACCAGACTATTATAGATGTCAGTCCCTCCTCTCACTAGACTATTATAGATGTCAGTCCCTCCTCTCACCAGACCACACTATTATAGATGTCAATCCCTCCTCTCACCAGACTATTATAGATGTCAGTCCCTCCTCTCACCAGGCCAGGGTGAGTTGTGGGGATACCAGACTATTATAGATGTCAGTCTCTCCTCTCACCAGAACAGGGTGAGTTGTGGGGCAACCAGACTATTATAGATGTCAGTCCCTCCTCTCACCAGACCACACTATTATAGATGTCAGTCCCTCCTCTCACCAGACCAGACTATTATAGATGTCAGTCCCTCCTCTCACCAGACCAGACTATTATAGATGTCAGTCCCTCCTCTCACCAGACTATTATAGATGTCAGTCCCTCCTCTCACCAGACCAGACTATTATAGATGTCAGTCCCTCTTCTCACCAGACTATTATAGATGTCAGTCCCTCCTCTCACCAGACTATTATAGATGTCAGTCCCTCCTCTCACCAGACCAGACTATTATAGATGTCAGTCCCTCCTCTCACCAGACTATTATAGATGTCAGTCCCTCTTCTCACCAGACCAGACTATTATAGATGTCAGTCCCTCCTCTCACCAGACCAGACTATTATAGATGTCAGTCCCTCCTCTCACCAGACCAGACTATTATAGATGTCAGTCCCTCCTCTCACCAGACCAGACTATTATAGATGTCAGTCCCTCCTCTCACCAGACTATTATAGATGTCAGTCCCTCCTCTCACCAGACCACACTATTATAGATGTCAGTCCCTCCTCTCACCAGACTATTATAGATGTCAGTCCCTCCTCTCACCAGACCAGACTATTATAGATGCCAGGGTGAGTTGTGGGGATACCAGACTATTATAGATGTCAGTCTCTCCTCTCACCAGAACAGGGTGAGTTGTGGGGCAACCAGACTATTATAGATGTCAGTCCCTCCTCTCACCAGACCACACTATTATAGATGTCAGTCCCTCCTCTCACCAGACCACACTATTATAGATGTCAGTCCCTCCTCTCACCAGACCAGACTATTATAGATGTCAGTCCCTCCTCTCACCAGACTATTATAGATGTCAGTCCCTCCTCTCACCAGACCAGACTATTATAGATGTCAGTCCCTCCTCTCACCAGACTATTATAGATGTCAGTCCCTCCTCTCACCAGACCAGACTATTATAGATGTCAGTCGCTCCTCTCACCAGACTATTATAGATGTCAGTCCCTCCTCTCACCAGACCAGACTATTATAGATGTCAGTCCCTCCTCTCACCAGACCAGACTATTATAGATGTCAGTCCCTCTTCTCACCAGACTATTATAGATGTCAGTCCCTCTTCTCACCAGACTATTATAGATGTCAGTCCCTCTTCTCACCAGACCAGACTATTATAGATGTCAGTCCCTCCTCTCACCAGACCAGACTATTATAGATGTCAGTCCCTCCTCTCACCAGACTATTATAGATGTCAGTCCCTCCTCTCACCAGACCAGACTATTATAGATGTCAGTCCCTCTTCTCACCAGACTATTATAGATGTCAGTCCCTCCTCTCACCAGACTATTATAGATGTCAGTCCCTCCTCTCACCAGACCAGACTATTATAGATGTCAGTCCCTCCTCTCACCAGACTATTATAGATGTCAGTCCCTCCTCTCACCAGACCAGACTATTATAGATGTCAGTCCCTCCTCTCACCAGACCAGACTATTATAGATGTCAGTCCCTCCTCTCACCAGACCAGACTATTATAGATGTCAGTCCCTCCTCTCACCAGATTATTATAGATGTCAGTCCCTCCTCTTACCAGACCAGACTATTATAGATGTCAGTCCCTCCTCTCACCAGACTATTATAGATGTCAGTCCCTCCTCTCACCAGACCAGGCTATTATAGATGTCAGTCCCTCCTCTCACCAGACCAGACTATTATAGATGTCAGTCCCTCCTCTCACCAGACCAGACTATTATAGATGTCAGTCCCTCTTCTCACCAGACTATTGTAAAATGTCAGTCCCTCCTCTCACCAGACTATTATAGATGTCAGTCCCTCCTCTCACCAGACCAGACTATTATAGATGTCAGTCCCTCCTCTCACCAGACTATTATAGATGTCAGTCCCTCCTCTCACCAGACCAGACTATTATAGATGTCAGTCCCTCCTCTCACCAGACCAGACTATTATAGATGTCAGTCCCTCCTCTCACCAGACCAGACTATTATAGATGTCAGTCCCTCCTCTCACCAGACCAGACTATTATAGATGTCAGTCCCTCCTCTCAACCAGACTATTATAGATGTCAGTCCCTCCTCTCACCAGACCAGACTATTATAGATGTCAGTCCCTCCTCTCACCAGACTATTATAGATGTCAGTCCCTCCTCTCACCAGACCAGACTATTATAGATGTCAGTCCCTCCTCTCACCAGACCAGACTATTATAGATGTCAGTCCCTCCTCTCACCAGACCAGACTATTATAGATGTCAGTCGCTCCTCTCACCAGACTATTATAGATGTCAGTCCCTCCTCTCACCAGACCAGACTATTATAGATGTCAGTCCCTCCTCTCACCAGACCAGACTATTATAGATGTCAGTCCCTCTTCTCACCAGACTATTATAGATGTCAGTCCCTCCTCTCACCAGACTATTATAGATGTCAGTCCCTCTTCTCACCAGACCAGACTATTATAGATGTCAGTCCCTCCTCTCACCAGACCAGACTATTATAGATGTCAGTCCCTCCTCTCACCAGACTATTATAGATGTCAGTCCCTCCTCTCACCAGACTATTATAGATGTCAGTCCCTCCTCTCACCAGACCAGACTATTATAGATGTCAGTCCCTCCTCTCACCAGACCAGACTATTATAGATGTCAGTCCCTCCTCTCACCAGACCAGACTATTATAGATGTCAGTCCCTCCTCTCACCAGACTATTATAGATGTCAGTCCCTCCTCTCACCAGACCAGACTATTATAGATGTCAGTCCCTCCTCTCACCAGACCAGACTATTATAGATGTCAGTCCCTCCTCTCACCAGACCAGACTATTATAGATGTCAGTCCCTCTCTCTCACCAGACTATTATAGATGTCAGTCCCTCCTCTCACCAGACTATTATAGATGTCAGTCCCTCCTCTCACCAGACCAGACTATTATAGATGTCAGTCCCTCCTCTCACCAGACTATTATAGATGTCAGTCCCTCCTCTCACCAGACCAGACTATTATAGATGTCAGTCCCTCCTCTCACCAGACCAGACTATTATAGATGTCAGTCCCTCCTCTCACCAGACCAGACTATTATAGATGTCAGTCCCTCCTCTCACCAGACCAGACTATTATAGATGTCAGTCCCTCCTCTCACCAGACTATTATAGATGTCAGTCCCTCCTCTCACCAGACCAGACTATTATAGATGTCAGTCCCTCCTCTCACCAGACTATTATAGATGTCAGTCCCTCCTCTCACCAGACCAGACTATTATAGATGTTAGTCCCTCCTCTCACCAGGCCAGGGTGAGTTGTGGGGATACCAGACTATTATAGATGTCAGTCTCTCCTCTCACCAGAACAGGTGATTGGCAACCAGACTATTATAGATGTCAGTCCCTCCTCTCACCAGACCAGACTATTATAGATGTCAGTCCCTCCTCTCACCAGACCAGACTATTATAGATGTCAGTCCCTCCTCTCACCAGACCAGACTATTATAGATGTCAGTCCCTCCTCTCACCAGACCAGACTATTATAGATGTCAGTCCCTCCTCTCACCAGACCAGACTATTATAGATGTCAGTCCCTCCTCTCACCAGACCAGACTATTATAGATGTCAGTCCCTCCTCTCACCAGACTATTATAGATGTCAGTCCCTCCTCTCACCAGACCAGACTATTATAGATGTCAGTCCCTCCTCTCACCAGACCAGACTATTATAGATGTCAGTCCCTCTTCTCACCGACCAGACTATTATAGATGTCAGTCCCTCCTCTCAACCAGACTATTATAGATGTCAGTCCCTCCTCTCACCAGACCAGACTATTATAGATGTCAGTCCCTCCTCTCACCAGACCAGACTATTATAGATGTCAGTCCCTCCTCTCACCAGACCAGACTATTATAGATGTCAGTCCCTCCTCTCACAACCAGACTATTATAGATGTCAGTCCCTCCTCTCCAACCAGACTATTATAGATGTCAGTCCCTCCTCTCACCAGACCAGACTATTATAGATGTCAGTCCCTCCTCTCACCAGACCAGACTATTATAGATGTCAGTCCCTCCTCTCCACCAGACTATTATAGATGTCAGTCCCTCCTCTCACCAGACCAGACTATTATAGATGTCAGTCCCTCCTCTCAGACCAGACTATTATAGATGTCAGTCCCTCCTCTCACCAGACCAACTTTATAGATGCCAGGGTGAGTTGTTACCAGACTATTATAGATGTCAGTCCCTCCTCTCACCAGAAGTGGCAACCAGACTATTATAGATGTCAGTCCCTCCTCTCACCAGACCACACTATTATAGATGTCAGTCCCTCCTCTCACCAGACCACACTATTATAGATGTCAGTCCCTCCTCTCACCAGACCAGACTATTATAGATGTCAGTCCCTCCTCTCACCAGACCAGACTATTATAGATGTCAGTCCCTCCTCTCACCAGACTATTATAGATGTCAGTCCCTCCTCTCACCAGACCAGACTATTATAGATGTCAGTCGCTCCTCTCACCAGACTATTATAGATGTCAGTCCCTCCTCTCACCAGACCAGACTATTATAGATGTCAGTCCCTCCTCTCACCAGACCAGACTATTATAGATGTCAGTCCCTCTTCTCACCAGACTATTATAGATGTTAGTCCCTCTTCTCACCAGACTATTATAGATGTCAGTCCCTCTTCTCACCAGACCAGACTATTATAGATGTCAGTCCCTCCTGTCACCAGACCAGACTATTATAGATGTCAGTCCCTCCTCTCACCAGACCAGACTATTATAGATGTCAGTCCCTCCTCTCACCAGACTATTATAGATGTCAGTCCCTCCTCTCACCAGACTATTATAGATGTCAGTCCCTCCTCTCACCAGACCAGACTATTATAGATGTCAGTCCCTCCTCTCACCAGACCAGACTATTATAGATGTCAGTCGCTCCTCTCACCAGACTATTATAGATGTCAGTCCCTCCTCTCACCAGACCAGACTATTATAGATGTCAGTCCCTCCTCTCACCAGACCAGACTATTATAGATGTCAGTCCCTCTTCTCACCAGACTATTATAGATGTCAGTCCCTCTTCTCACCAGACCAGACTATTATAGATGTCAGTCCCTCCTCTCACCAGACCAGACTATTATAGATGTCAGTCCCTCCTCTCACCAGACCAGACTATTATAGATGTCAGTCCCTCCTCTCACCAGACCAGACTATTATAGATGTCAGTCCCTCCTCTCACCAGACCAGACTATTATAGATGTCAGTCCCTCCTCTCACCAGACCAGACTATTATAGATGTCAGTCCCTCCTCTCACCAGACCAGACTATTATAGATGTCAGTCCCTCCTCTCACCAGACCAGACTATTATAGATGTCAGTCCCTCCTCTCACCAGACTATTATAGATGTCAGTCCCTCCTCTCACCAGACTATTATAGATGTCAGTCCCTCCTCTCACCAGACCAGACTATTATAGATGTCAGTCCCTCCTCTCACCAGACCAGACTATTATAGATGTCAGTCCCTCCTCTCCAGACCAGACTATTATAGATGTCAGTCCCTCCTCTCACCAGACCACACTATTATAGATGTCAGTCCCTCCTCTCACCAGACTATTATAGATGTCAGTCCCTCCTCTCACCAGACCAGACTATTATAGATGCCAGTGAGTTGTGGGATACCAGACTATTATAGATGTCAGTCTCTCCTCTCACCAGAACAGGGAGTGCACCAGACTATTATAGATGTCAGTCCCTCCTCTCACCAGACCACACTATTATAGATGTCAGTCCCTCCTCTCACCAGACCAGACTATTATAGATGTCAGTCCCTCCTCTCACCAGACCAGACTATTATAGATGTCAGTCCCTCCTCTCACCAGACCAGACTATTATAGATGTCAGTCCCTCCTCTCACCAGACTATTATAGATGTCAGTCCCTCCTCTCACCAGACCAGACTATTATAGATGTCAGTCCCTCCTCTCACCAGACTATTATAGATGTCAGTCCCTCCTCTCACCAGACCAGACTATTATAGATGTCAGTCCCTCCTCTCACCAGACCAGACTATTATAGATGTCAGTCCCTCCTCTCACAGACCAGACTATTATAGATGTTAGTCCCTCTTCTCACCAGACTATTATAGATGTCAGTCCCTCCTCTCACCAGACCAGACTATTATAGATGTCAGTCCCTCCTCTCACCAGACCAGACTATTATAGATGTCAGTCCCTCCTCTCACCAGACCAGACTATTATAGATGTCAGTCCCTCCTCTCACCAGACCAGACTATTATAGATGTCAGTCCCTCCTCTCACCAGACCAGACTATTATAGATGTCAGTCCCTCCTCTCACCAGACCAGACTATTATAGATGTCAGTCCCTCCTCTCACCAGACCAGACTATTATAGATGTCAGTCGCTCCTCTCACCAGACCAGACTATTATAGATGTCAGTCCCTCCTCTCACCAGACCAGACTATTATAGATGTCAGTCCCTCCTCTCACCAGACCAGACTATTATAGATGTCAGTCCCTCCTCTCAAACCAGACTATTATAGATGTCAGTCCCTCTTCTCAACCAGACTATTATAGATGTCAGTCCCTCTTCTCACCAGACCAGACTATTATAGATGTCAGTCCCTCCTCTCACCAGACCAGACTATTATAGATGTCAGTCCCTCCTCTCACCAGACCAGACTATTATAGATGTCAGTCCCTCCTCTCACCAGACTATTATAGATGTCAGTCCCTCCTCTCACCAGACCAGACTATTATAGATGTCAGTCCCTCCTCTCACCAGACCAGACTATTATAGATGTCAGTCCCTCCTCTCACCAGACCAGACTATTATAGATGTCAGTCCCTCCTCTCACCAGACCAGACTATTATAGATGTCAGTCCCTCCTCTCACCAGACCAGACTATTATAGATGTCAGTCCCTCCTCTCACCAGACCAGACTATTATAGATGTCAGTCCCTCCTCTCACAGACCAGACTATTATAGATGTCAGTCCCTCCTCTCACCAGACCAGACTATTATAGATGTCAGTCCCTCCTCTCACCAGACCAGACTATTATAGATGTCAGTCCCTCCTCTCACCAGACCAGACTATTATAGATGGCAGTCCCTCCTCTCAAGACCAGACTATTATAGATGTCAGTCCCTCCTCTCACCAGACCAGACTATTATAGATGTCAGTCCCTCCTCTCACCAGACCAGACTATTATAGATGTCAGTCCCTCCTCTCACCAGACCAGACTATTATAGATGTCAGTCCCTCCTCTCACCAGACCAGACTATTATAGATGTCAGTCCCTCCTCTCACCAGACCAGACTATTATAGATGTCAGTCCCTCTTCTCACCAGACTATTATAGATGTCAGTCCCTCCTCTCAGACCAGACTATTATAGATGTCAGTCCCTCCTCTCACCAGACCAGACTATTATAGATGTCAGTCCCTCCTCTCACCAGACTATTATAGATGTCAGTCCCTCCTCTCACCAGACCAGACTATTATAGATGTCAGTCCCTCCTCTCACCAGACCAGACTATTATAGATGTCAGTCCCTCCTCTCACCAGACCAGACTATTATAGATGTCAGTCCCTCTTCTCAGACCAGACTATTATAGATGTCAGTCCCTCCTCTCACCAGACCAGACTATTATAGATGTCAGTCCCTCCTCTCACCAGACCAGACTATTATAGATGTCAGTCCCTCCTCTCACCAGACCAGACTATTATAGATGTCAGTCCCTCTTCTCACCAGACCAGACTATTATAGATGTCAGTCCCTCCTCTCACCAGACCAGACTATTATAGATGTCAGTCCCTCCTCTCACCAGACCAGACTATTATAGATGTCAGTCCCTCCTCTCACCAGACCAGACTATTATAGATGTCAGTCCCTCCTCTCTCAGACCAGACTATTATAGATGTCAGTCCCTCCTCTCACCAGACCACACTATTATAGATGTCAGTCCCTTCTCTCACCAGACTATTATAGATGTCAGTCCCTCCTCTCACCAGACCAGACTATTATAGATGCCAGGGTGAGTTGTGGGGATACCAGACTATTATAGATGTCAGTCTCTCCTCTCACCAGACCAGACTATTATAGATGTCAGTCCCTCCTCTCACCAGACCAGACTATTATAGATGTCAGTCCCTCCTCTCACCAGACCAGACTATTATAGATGTCAGTCCCTCCTCTCACCAGACCAGACTATTATAGATGTCAGTCCCTCCTCTCACCAGACCAGACTATTATAGATGTCAGTCCCTCCTCTCACCAGACCAGACTATTATAGATGTCAGTCCCTCCTCTCACCAGACCAGACTATTATAGATGTCAGTCCCTCCTCTCACCAGACCAGACTATTATAGATGTCAGTCCCTCCTCTCACCAGACCAGACTATTATAGATGTCAGTCGCTCCTCTCACCAGACCAGACTATTATAGATGTCAGTCCCTCCTCTCACCAGACCAGACTATTATAGATGTCAGTCCCTCCTCTCAGACCAGACTATTATAGATGTCAGTCCCTCCTCTCACCAGACTATTATAGATGTCAGTCCCTCTTCTCACCAGACCAGACTATTATAGATGTCAGTCCCTCCTCTCACCAGACCAGACTATTATAGATGTCAGTCCCTCCTCTCACCAGACCAGACTATTATAGATGTCAGTCCCTCCTCTCACCAGACCAGACTATTATAGATGTCAGTCCCTCCTCTCACCAGACCAGACTATTATAGATGTCAGTCCCTCCTCTCACCAGACCAGACTATTATAGATGTCAGTCCCTCCTCTCACCAGACCAGACTATTATAGATGTCAGTCCCTCCTCTCACCAGACCAGACTATTATAGATGTCAGTCCCTCCTCTCCACCAGACTATTATAGATGTCAGTCCCTCCTCTCACCAGACCAGACTATTATAGATGTCAGTCCCTCCTCTCACCAGACCAGACTATTATAGATGTCAGTCCCTCCTCTCACCAGACCAGACTATTATAGATGTCAGTCCCTCCTCTCACCAGACCAGACTATTATAGATGTCAGTCCCTCCTCTCACCAGACCAGACTATTATAGATGTCAGTCCCTCCTTCTCCAGACCAGACTATTATAGATGTCAGTCCCTCCTCTCCCAGACCAGACTATTATAGATGTCAGTCCCTCCTCTCACCAGACCAGACTATTATAGATGTCAGTCCCTCCTCTCACCAGACCAGACTATTATAGATGTCAGTCCCTCCTCTCACCAGACCAGACTATTATAGATGTCAGTCCCTCCTCTCACCAGACCAGACTATTATAGATGTCAGTCCCTCCTCTCACCAGACCAGACTATTATAGATGTCAGTCCCTCCTCTCACCAGACCAGACTATTATAGATGTCAGTCCCTCCTCTCCAACCAGACTATTATAGATGTCAGTCCCTCCTCTCACCAGACCAGACTATTATAGATGTCAGTCCCTCCTCTCACCAGACCAGACTATTATAGATGTTAGTCCCTCCTCTCACCAGGCCAGGGTGAGTTGTGGGGATACCAGACTATTATAGATGTCAGTCTCTCCTCTCACCAGACCAGACTATTATAGATGTCAGTCCCTCCTCTCACCAGACCAGACTATTATAGATGTCAGTCCCTCCTCTCACCAGACCAGACTATTATAGATGTCAGTCCCTCCTCTCACCAGACCAGACTATTATAGATGTCAGTCCCTCCTCTCACCAGACCAGACTATTATAGATGTCAGTCCCTCCTCTCACCAGACCAGACTATTATAGATGTCAGTCCCTCCTCTCACCAGACCAGACTATTATAGATGTCAGTCCCTCCTCTCACCAGACCAGACTATTATAGATGTCAGTCCCTCCTCTCACCAGACCAGACTATTATAGATGTCAGTGCCTCCTCTCACCAGGCCAGACTATTATAGATGTCAGTCCCTCTCACCAGACCAGACTATTATAGATGTCAGTCTCTCCTCTCACCAGACCAGACTATTATATATGTCAGTCCCTCCTCTCATCAGACCAGACTATTATAGATGTCAGTCCCTTCTCTCAACAGACCAGACTATTATAGATGTCAGTCCCTCCTCTCACCAGACCAGACTATTATAGATGTCAGTCCCTCCTCTCACCAGACCAGACTATTATAGATGTCAGTCCCTCCTCTCACCAGACTATTATAGATGTCAGTCCCTCCTCTCACCAGACCAGACTATTATAGATGTCAGTCCCTCCTCTCACCAGACCAGACTATTATAGATGTCAGTCCCTCCTCTCACCAGACCAGACTATTATAGATGTCAGTCCCTCCTCTCACCAGACCAGACTATTATAGATGTCAGTCCCTCCTCTCACCAGACCAGACTATTATAGATGTCAGTCCCTCCTCTCACCAGACCAGACTATTATAGATGTCAGTCCCTCCTCTCACCAGACCAGACTATTATAGATGTCAGTCCCTCCTCTCACCAGACCAGACTATTATAGATGTCAGTCCCTCCTCTCACCAGACTATTATAGATGTCAGTCCCTCCTCTCACCAGACCAGACTATTATAGATGTCAGTCCCTCCTCTCACCAGACCAGACTATTATAGATGTCAGTCCCTCCTCTCACCAGACCAGACTATTATAGATGTCAGTCCCTCCTCTCACCAGACCAGACTATTATAGATGTCAGTCCCTCCTCTCACCAGACCAGACTATTATAGATGTCAGTCCCTCCTCTCACCAGACCAGACTATTATAGATGTCAGTCCCTCCTCTCACCAGACCAGACTATTATAGATGTCAGTCCCTCCTCTCACCAGACCAGACTATTATAGATGTCAGTCCCTCCTCTCACCAGACCAGACTATTATAGATGTCAGTCCCTCCTCTCACCAGACCAGACTATTATAGATGTCAGTCCCTCCTCTCACCAGACTATTATAGATGTCAGTCCCTCCTCTCACCAGACTATTATAGATGTCAGTCCCTCCTCTCACCAGACCAGACTATTATAGATGTCAGTCCCTCCTCTCACCAGACCAGACTATTATAGATGTCAGTCCCTCCTCTCACCAGACCAGACTATTATAGATGTCAGTCCCTCCTCTCACAACCAGACTATTATAGATGTCAGTCCCTCCTCTCACCAGACCAGACTATTATAGATGTCAGTCCCTCCTCTCACCAGACCAGACTATTATAGATGTCAGTCCCTCCTCTCACCAGACCAGACTATTATAGATGTCAGTCCCTCCTCTCACCAGACCAGACTATTATAGATGTCAGTCCCTCCTCTCACCAGACCAGACTATTATAGATGTCAGTCCCTCCTCTCACAGACCAGACTATTATAGATGTCAGTCCCTCCTCTCACAGACCAGACTATTATAGATGTCAGTCCCTCCTCTCACCAGACCAGACTATTATAGATGTCAGTCCCTCCTCTCACCAGACCAGACTATTATAGATGTCAGTCCCTCCTCTCACCAGACCAGACTATTATAGATGTCAGTCCCTCCTCTCACCAGACCAGACTATTATAGATGTCAGTCCCTCCTCTCACACCAGACTATTATAGATGTCAGTCCCTCCTCTCACCAGACCAGACTATTATAGATGTCAGTCCCTCCTCTCACCAGACCAGACTATTATAGATGTCAGTCCCTCCTCTCACCAGACCAGACTATTATAGATGTCAGTCCCTCCTCTCACCAGACCAGACTATTATAGATGTCAGTCCCTCCTCTCACCAGACCAGACTATTATAGATGTCAGTCCCTCCTCTCACCAGACCAGACTATTATAGATGTCAGTCCCTCCTCTCACCAGACCAGACTATTATAGATGTCAGTCCCTCCTCTCACCAGACCAGACTATTATAGATGTCAGTCCCTCCTCTCACCAGACCAGACTATTATAGATGTCAGTCCCTCCTCTCACCAGACCAGACTATTATAGATGCCAGTGAGTTGTGATACCAGACTATTATAGATGTCAGTCCTCTCCTCTCACCAGAAGTTGACCAGACTATTATAGATGTCAGTCCCTCCTCTCACCAGACCAGACTATTATAGATGTCAGTCCCTCCTCTCACCAGACCAGACTATTATAGATGTCAGTCCCTCCTCTCACCAGACCAGACTATTATAGATGTCAGTCCCTCCTCTCACCAGACCAGACTATTATAGATGTCAGTCCCTCCTCTCACCAGACCAGACTATTATAGATGTCAGTCCCTCCTCTCACCAGACCAGACTATTATAGATGTCAGTCCCTCCTCTCACCAGACTATTATAGATGTCAGTCCCTCCTCTCACCAGACCAGACTATTATAGATGTCAGTCCCTCCTCTCACCAGACCAGACTATTATAGATGTCAGTCCCTCCTCTCACCAGACCAGACTATTATAGATGTCAGTCCCTCCTCTCACCAGACCAGACTATTATAGATGTCAGTCCCTCTTCTCACCAGACTATTATAGATGTCAGTCCCTCTTCTCACCAGACTATTATAGATGTCAGTCCCTCCTCTCACCAGACCAGACTATTATAGATGTCAGTCCCTCCTCTCACCAGACCAGACTATTATAGATGTCAGTCCCTCCTCTCACCAGACTATTATAGATGTCAGTCCCTCCTCTCACCAGACCAGACTATTATAGATGTCAGTCCCTCCTCTCACCAGACCAGACTATTATAGATGTCAGTCCCTCCTCTCACCAGACCAGACTATTATAGATGTCAGTCCCTCCTCTCACCAGACCAGACTATTATAGATGTCAGTCCCTCCTCTCACCAGACCAGACTATTATAGATGTCAGTCCCTCCTCTCACCAGACCAGACTATTATAGATGTCAGTCCCTCCTCTCACCAGACCAGACTATTATAGATGTCAGTCCCTCCTCTCACCAGACCAGACTATTATAGATGTCAGTCCCTCCTCTCACCAGACCAGACTATTATAGATGTCAGTCCCTCCTCTCACCAGACCAGACTATTATAGATGTCAGTCCCTCCTCTCACCAGACCAGACTATTATAGATGTCAGTCCCTCTCTCTCACCAGACTATTATAGATGTCAGTCCCTCCTCTCACCAGACCAGACTATTATAGATGTCAGTCCCTCCTCTCACCAGACCAGACTATTATAGATGTCAGTCCCTCCTCTCACCAGACCAGACTATTATAGATGTCAGTCCCTCCTCTCACCAGACCAGACTATTATAGATGTCAGTCCCTCCTCTCACCAGACCAGACTATTATAGATGTCAGTCCCTCCTCTCACCAGACCAGACTATTATAGATGTCAGTCCCTCCTCTCACCAGACCAGACTATTATAGATGTCAGTCCCTCCTCTCACCAGACCAGACTATTATAGATGTCAGTCCCTCCTCTCACCAGACCAGACTATTATAGATGTCAGTCCCTCCTCTCACCAGACTATTATAGATGTCAGTCCCTCCTCTCACCAGACCAGACTGATTATAGATGTCAGTCCCTCCTCTCACCAGACCAGACTATTATAGATGTCAGTCCCTCCTCTCACCAGACCAGACTATTATAGATGTCAGTCCCTCCTCTCACCAGACCAGACTATTATAGATGTCAGTCCCTCCTCTCACCAGACCAGACTATTATAGATGTCAGTCCCTCCTCTCACACCAGACTATTATAGATGTCAGTCCCTCCTCTCACCAGACCAGACTATTATAGATGTCAGTCCCTCCTCTCACAACCAGACTATTATAGATGTCAGTCCCTCCTCTCACCAGACCAGACTATTATAGATGTCAGTCCCTCCTCTCACCAGACCAGACTATTATAGATGTCAGTCCCTCCTCTCAACCAGACTATTATAGATGTCAGTCCCTCCTCTCACCAGACCAGACTATTATAGATGTCAGTCCCTCCTCTCACCAGACCAGACTATTATAGATGTCAGTCCCTCCTCTCACCAGACCAGACTATTATAGATGTCAGTCCCTCCTCTCACCAGACCAGACTATTATAGATGTCAGTCCCTCCTCTCACCAGACCAGACTATTATAGATGTCAGTCCCTCCTCTCACCAGACCAGACTATTATAGATGTCAGTCCCTCCTCTCACCAGACCAGACTATTATAGATGTCAGTCCCTCCTCTCACCAGACCAGACTATTATAGATGTCAGTCCCTCCTCTCACCAGACCAGACTATTATAGATGTCAGTCCCTCCTCTCCACCAGACTATTATAGATGTCAGTCCCTCCTCTCACCAGACCAGACTATTATAGATGTCAGTCCCTCCTCTCACCAGACCAGACTATTATAGATGTCAGTCCCTCCTCTCACCAGACCAGACTATTATAGATGTCAGTCCCTCCTCTCAAGACCAGACTATTATAGATGTCAGTCCCTCCTCTCACCAGACCAGACTATTATAGATGTCAGTCCCTCCTCTCACCAGACCAGACTATTATAGATGTCAGTCCCTCCTCTCACCAGACCAGACTATTATAGATGTCAGTCCCTCCTCTCACCAGACCAGACTATTATAGATGTCAGTCCCTCCTCTCACCAGACCAGACTATTATAGATGTCAGTCCCTCCTCTCACCAGACCAGACTATTATAGATGTCAGTCCCTCCTCTCACCAGACCAGACTATTATAGATGTCAGTCCCTCCTCTCACCAGACCAGACTATTATAGATGTCAGTCCCTCCTCTCACCAGACCAGACTATTATAGATGTCAGTCCCTCCTCTCACCAGACCAGACTATTATAGATGTCAGTCCCTCCTCTCACCAGACCAGACTATTATAGATGTCAGAGCCTCCTCTCACCAGGCCAGACTATTATAGATGTCAGTCCCTCCTCTCACCAGACCAGACTATTATAGATGTCAGTCCCTCCTCTCAACAGACTATTATAGATGTCAGTCCCTCCTCTCACCAGACCAGACTATTATAGATGTCAGTCCCTCCTCTCACCAGACCAGACTATTATAGATGTCAGTCCCTCCTCTCACCAGACCAGACTATTATAGATGTCAGTCCCTCCTCTCACCAGACCAGACTATTATAGATGTCAGTCCCTCCTCTCACCAGACCAGACTATTATAGATGTCAGTCCTCCTCTCACCAGACCAGACTATTATAGATGTCAGTCCCTCCTCTCACCAGACCAGACTATTATAGATGTCAGTCCCTCTTCTCACGACCAGACTATTATAGATGTCAGTCCCTCCTCTCAACCAGACTATTATAGATGTCAGTCCCTCCTCTCACCAGACCAGACTATTATAGATGTCAGTCCCTCCTCTCACCAGACCAGACTATTATAGATGTCAGTCCCTCCTCTCACCAGACCAGACTATTATAGATGTCAGTCCCTCCTCTCACCAGACCAGACTATTATAGATGTCAGTCCCTCCTCTCACCAGACCAGACTATTATAGATGTCAGTCCCTCCTCTCACCAGACCAGACTATTATAGATGTCAGTCCCTCCTCTCACCAGACCAGACTATTATAGATGTCAGTCCCTCCTCTCACCAGACCAGACTATTATAGATGTCAGTCCCTCCTCTCTCCAGACCAGACTATTATAGATGTCAGTCCCTCCTCTCACCAGACCAGACTATTATAGATGTCAGTCCCTCCTCTCACCAGACCAGACTATTATAGATGTCAGTCCCTCCTCTCACCAGACCAGACTATTATAGATGTCAGTCCCTCCTCTCACCAGACTATTATAGATGTCAGTCCCTCCTCTCACCAGACCAGACTATTATAGATGTCAGTCCCTCCTCTCACCAGACCAGACTATTATAGATGTTAGTCCCTCCTCTCACCCGGCCAGGGTGAGTTGTGGGGATACCAGACTATTATAGATGTCAGTCTCTCCTCTCACCAGAACAGGGTGAGTTGTGGGGCAACCAGACTATTATAGATGTCAGTCCCTCCTCTCACCAGACCAGACTATTATAGATGTCAGTCCCTCCTCTCACCAGACCAGACTATTATAGATGTCAGTCCCTCCTCTCACCAGACCAGACTATTATAGATGTCAGTCCCTCCTCTCACCAGACCAGACTATTATAGATGTCAGTCCCTCCTCTCACCAGACCAGACTATTATAGATGTCAGTCCCTCCTCTCACCAGACCAGACTATTATAGATGTCAGTCCCTCCTCTCACCAGACCAGACTATTATAGATGTCAGTCCCTCCTCTCACCAGACCAGACTATTATAGATGTCAGTCCCTCCTCTCACCAGACCAGACTATTATAGATGTCAGTCCCTCCTCTCACCAGACCAGACTATTATAGATGTCAGTCCCTCCTCTCACCAGACCAGACTATTATAGATGTCAGTCCCTCCTCTCACCAGACCAGACTATTATAGATGTCAGTCCCTCCTCTCACCAGACCAGACTATTATAGATGTCAGTCCCTCCTCTCACCAGACCAGACTATTATAGATGTCAGTCCCTCCTCTCACCAGACCAGACTATTATAGATGTCAGTCCCTCCTCTCACCAGACCAGACTATTATAGATGTCAGTCCCTCCTCTCACCAGACCAGACTATTATAGATGTCAGTCCCTCCTCTCACCAGACCAGACTATTATAGATGTCAGTCCCTCCTCTCACCAGACCAGACTATTATAGATGTCAGTCCCTCCTCTCACCAGACCAGACTATTATAGATGTCAGTCCCTCCTCTCACCAGACCAGACTATTATAGATGTCAGTCCCTCCTCTCACCAGACCAGACATTATAGATGTCAGTCCCTCCTCTCAGACCAGACTATTATAGATGTCAGTCCCTCCTCTCACCAGACCAGACTATTATAGATGTCAGTCCCTCCTCTCACCAGACCAGACTATTATAGATGTCAGTCCCTCCTCTCACCAGACCAGACTATTATAGATGTCAGTCCCTCCTCTCACCAGACCAGACTATTATAGATGTCAGTCCCTCCTCTCACCAGACCAGACTATTATAGATGTCAGTCCCTCCTCTCACCAGACTATTATAGATGTCAGTCCCTCCTCTCACCAGACCAGACTATTATAGATGTCAGTCCCTCCTCTCACCAGACCAGACTATTATAGATGTCAGTCCCTCCTCTCACCAGACCAGACTATTATAGATGTCAGTCCCTCCTCTCACCAGACCAGACTATTATAGATGTCAGTCCCTCCTCTCACCAGACCAGACTATTATAGATGTCAGTCCCTCCTCTCACCAGACCAGACTATTATAGATGTCAGTCCCTCCTCTCACCAGACCAGACTATTATAGATGTCAGTCCCTCCTCTCACCAGACCAGACTATTATAGATGTCAGTCCCTCCTCTCACCAGACCAGACTATTATAGATGTCAGTCCCTCCTCTCACCAGACCAGACTATTATAGATGTCAGTCCCTCCTCTCACCAGACCAGACTATTATAGATGTCAGTCCCTCCTCTCACCAGACCAGACTATTATAGATGTCAGTCCCTCCTCTCACCAGACCAGACTATTATAGATGTCAGTCCCTCCTCTCACCAGACCAGACTATTATAGATGTCAGTCCCTCCTCTCACCAGACCAGACTATTATAGATGTCAGTCCCTCCTCTCACCAGACCAGACTATTATAGATGTCAGTCCCTCCTCTCACCAGACCAGACTATTATAGATGTCAGTCCCTCCTCTCACCAGACCAGACTATTATAGATGTCAGTCCCTCCTCTCACCAGACCAGACTATTATAGATGTCAGTCCCTCCTCTCACCAGACCAGACTATTATAGATGTCAGTCCCTCCTCTCACCAGACCAGACTATTATAGATGTCAGTCCCTCCTCTCACCAGACCAGACTATTATAGATGTCAGTCCCTCCTCTCACCAGACCAGACTATTATAGATGTCAGTCCCTCCTCTCACCAGACCAGACTATTATAGATGTCAGTCCCTCCTCTCACCAGACCAGACTATTATAGATGTCAGTCCCTCCTCTCACCAGACCAGACTATTATAGATGTCAGTCCCTCCTCTCACCAGACCAGACTATTATAGATGTCAGTCCCTCCTCTCACCAGACCAGACTATTATAGATGTCAGTCCCTCCTCTCACCAGACCAGACTATTATAGATGTCAGTCCCTCCTCTCACCAGACCAGACTATTATAGATGTCAGTCCCTCCTCTCACCAGACCAGACTATTATAGATGTCAGTCCCTCCTCTCACCAGACCAGACTATTATAGATGTCAGTCCCTCCTCTCACCAGACCAGACTATTATAGATGTCAGTCCCTCCTCTCACCAGACCAGACTATTATAGATGTCAGTCCCTCCTCTCACCAGACCAGACTATTATAGATGTCAGTCCCTCCTCTCACCAGACCAGACTATTATAGATGTCAGTCCCTCCTCTCACCAGACCAGACTATTATAGATGTCAGTCCCTCCTCTCACCAGACCAGACTATTATAGATGTCAGTCCCTCCTCTCACCAGACCAGACTATTATAGATGTCAGTCCCTCCTCTCACCAGACCAGACTATTATAGATGTCAGTCCCTCCTCTCACCAGACCAGACTATTATAGATGTCAGTCCCTCCTCTCACCAGACCAGACTATTATAGATGTCAGTCCCTCCTCTCACCAGACCAGACTATTATAGATGTCAGTCCCTCCTCTCACCAGACCAGACTATTATAGATGTCAGTCCCTCCTCTCACCAGACCAGACTATTATAGATGTCAGTCCCTCCTCTCACCAGACCAGACTATTATAGATGTCAGTCCCTCCTCTCACCAGACCAGACTATTATAGATGTCAGTCCCTCCTCTCACCAGACCAGACTATTATAGATGTCAGTCCCTCCTCTCACCAGACCAGACTATTATAGATGTCAGTCCCTCCTCTCACCAGACCAGACTATTATAGATGTCAGTCCCTCCTCTCACCAGACCAGACTATTATAGATGTCAGTCCCTCCTCTCACCAGACCAGACTATTATAGATGTCAGTCCCTCCTCTCACCAGACCAGACTATTATAGATGTCAGTCCCTCCTCTCACCAGACCAGACTATTATAGATGTCAGTCCCTCCTCTCACCAGACCAGACTATTATAGATGTCAGTCCCTCCTCTCACCAGACCAGACTATTATAGATGTCAGTCCCTCCTCTCACCAGACCAGACTATTATAGATGTCAGTCCCTCCTCTCACCAGACCAGACTATTATAGATGTCAGTCCCTCCTCTCACCAGACCAGACTATTATAGATGTCAGTCCCTCCTCTCACCAGACCAGACTATTATAGATGTCAGTCCCTCCTCTCACCAGACCAGACTATTATAGATGTCAGTCCCTCCTCTCACCAGACCAGACTATTATAGATGTCAGTCCCTCCTCTCACCAGACCAGACTATTATAGATGTCAGTCCCTCCTCTCACCAGACCAGACTATTATAGATGTCAGTCCCTCCTCTCACCAGACCAGACTATTATAGATGTCAGTCCCTCCTCTCACCAGACCAGACTATTATAGATGTCAGTCCCTCCTCTCACCAGACACTATTATAGATGTCAGTCCCTCCTCTCACCAGACCAGACTATTATAGATGTCAGTCCCTCCTCTCACCAGACCAGACTATTATAGATGTCAGTCCCTCCTCTCACCAGACCAGACTATTATAGATGTCAGTCCCTCCTCTCACCAGACCAGACTATTATAGATGTCAGTCCCTCCTCTCACCAGACCAGACTATTATAGATGTCAGTCCCTCCTCTCACCAGACCAGACTATTATAGATGTCAGTCCCTCCTCTCACCAGACCAGACTATTATAGATGTCAGTCCCTCCTCTCACCAGACCAGACTATTATAGATGTCAGTCCCTCCTCTCACCAGACCAGACTATTATAGATGTCAGTCCCTCCTCTCACCAGACCAGACTATTATAGATGTCAGTCCCTCCTCTCACCAGACCAGACTATTATAGATGTCAGTCCCTCCTCTCACCAGACCAGACTATTATAGATGTCAGTCCCTCCTCTCACCAGACCAGACTATTATAGATGTCAGTCCCTCCTCTCACCAGACCAGACTATTATAGATGTCAGTCCCTCCTCTCACCAGACCAGACTATTATAGATGTCAGTCCCTCCTCTCACCAGACCAGACTATTATAGATGTCAGTCCCTCCTCTCAGACCAGCCTATTATAGATGTCAGTCCCTCCTCTCACCAGACCAGACTATTATAGATGTCAGTCCCTCCTCTCACCAGGACCAGACTATTATAGATGTCAGTCCCTCCTCTCACCAGAACAGGTGGACCAGACTATTATAGATGTCAGTCCCTCCTCTCACCAGACCAGACTATTATAGATGTCAGTCCCTCCTCTCACCAGACCAGACTATTATAGATGTCAGTCCCTCCTCTCACCAGACCAGACTATTATAGATGTCAGTCCCTCCTCTCACCAGACCAGACTATTATAGATGTCAGTCCCTCCTCTCACCAGACCAGACTATTATAGATGTCAGTCCCTCCTCTCACCAGACCAGACTATTATAGATGTCAGTCCCTCCTCTCACCAGACCAGACTATTATAGATGTCAGTCCCTCCTCTCACCAGACCAGACTATTATAGATGTCAGTCCCTCCTCTCACCAGACCAGACTATTATAGATGTCAGTCCCTCCTCTCACCAGACCAGACTATTATAGATGTCAGTCCCTCCTCTCACCAGACCAGACTATTATAGATGTCAGTCCCTCCTCTCACCAGACCAGACTATTATAGATGTCAGTCCCTCCTCTCACCAGACCAGACTATTATAGATGTCAGTCCCTCCTCTCACCAGACCAGACTATTATAGATGTCAGTCCCTCCTCTCACCAGACCAGACTATTATAGATGTCAGTCCCTCCTCTCACCAGACCAGACTATTATAGATGTCAGTCCCTCCTCTCACCAGACCAGACTATTATAGATGTCAGTCCCTCCTCTCACCAGACCAGACTATTATAGATGTCAGTCCCTCCTCTCACCAGACCAGACTATTATAGATGTCAGTCCCTCCTCTCACCAGACCAGACTATTATAGATGTCAGTCCCTCCTCTCACCAGACCAGACTATTATAGATGTCAGTCCCTCCTCTCACCAGACCAGACTATTATAGATGTCAGTCCCTCCTCTCACCAGACCAGACTATTATAGATGTCAGTCCCTCCTCTCACCAGACCAGACTATTATAGATGTCAGTCCCTCCTCTCACCAGACCAGACTATTATAGATGTCAGTCCCTCCTCTCACCAGACCAGACTATTATAGATGTCAGTCCCTCCTCTCACCAGACCAGACTATTATAGATGTCAGTCCCTCCTCTCACCAGACCAGACTATTATAGATGTCAGTCCCTCCTCTCACCAGACCAGACTATTATAGATGTCAGTCCCTCCTCTCACCAGACCAGACTATTATAGATGTCAGTCCCTCCTCTCACCAGACCAGACTATTATAGATGTCAGTCCCTCCTCTCACCAGACCAGACTATTATAGATGTCAGTCCCTCCTCTCACCAGACCAGACTATTATAGATGTCAGTCCCTCCTCTCACCAGACCAGACTATTATAGATGTCAGTCCCTCCTCTCACCAGACCAGACTATTATAGATGTCAGTCCCTCCTCTCACCAGACCAGACTATTATAGATGTCAGTCCCTCCTCTCACCAGACTATTATAGATGTCAGTCCCTCCTCTCACCAGACCAGACTATTATAGATGTCAGTCCCTCCTCTCACCAGACCAGACTATTATAGATGTCAGTCCCTCCTCTCACCAGACCAGACTATTATAGATGTCAGTCCCTCCTCTCACCAGACCAGACTATTATAGATGTCAGTCCCTCCTCTCACCAGACCAGACTATTATAGATGTCAGTCCCTCCTCTCACCAGACCAGACTATTATAGATGTCAGTCCCTCCTCTCACCAGACCAGACTATTATAGATGTCAGTCCCTCCTCTCACCAGACCAGACTATTATAGATGTCAGTCCCTCCTCTCACCAGACCAGACTATTATAGATGTCAGTCCCTCCTCTCACCAGACCAGACTATTATAGATGTCAGTCCCTCCTCTCACCAGACCAGACTATTATAGATGTCAGTCCCTCCTCTCACCAGACCAGACTATTATAGATGTCAGTCCCTCCTCTCACCAGACCAGACTATTATAGATGTCAGTCCCTCCTCTCACCAGACCAGACTATTATAGATGTCAGTCCCTCCTCTCACCAGACCAGACTATTATAGATGTCAGTCCCTCCTCTCACCAGACCAGACTATTATAGATGTCAGTCCCTCCTCTCACCAGACCAGACTATTATAGATGTCAGTCCCTCCTCTCACCAGACCAGACTATTATAGATGTCAGTCCCTCCTCTCACCAGACCAGACTATTATAGATGTCAGTCCCTCCTCTCACCAGACCAGACTATTATAGATGTCAGTCCCTCCTCTCACCAGACCAGACTATTATAGATGTCAGTCCCTCCTCTCACCAGACCAGACTATTATAGATGTCAGTCCCTCCTCTCACCAGACCAGACTATTATAGATGTCAGTCCCTCCTCTCACCAGACCAGACTATTATAGATGTCAGTCCCTCCTCTCACCAGACCAGACTATTATAGATGTCAGTCCCTCCTCTCACCAGACCAGACTATTATAGATGTCAGTCCCTCCTCTCACCAGACCAGACTATTATAGATGTCAGTCCCTCCTCTCACCAGACCAGACTATTATAGATGTCAGTCCCTCCTCTCACCAGACCAGACTATTATAGATGTCAGTCCCTCCTCTCACCAGACCAGACTATTATAGATGTCAGTCCCTCCTCTCACCAGACCAGACTATTATAGATGTCAGTCCCTCCTCTCACCAGACCAGACTATTATAGATGTCAGTCCCTCCTCTCACCAGACCAGACTATTATAGATGTCAGTCCCTCCTCTCACCAGACCAGACTATTATAGATGTCAGTCCCTCCTCTCACCAGACCAGACTATTATAGATGTCAGTCCCTCCTCTCACCAGACCAGACTATTATAGATGTCAGTCCCTCCTCTCACCAGACCAGACTATTATAGATGTCAGTCCCTCCTCTCACCAGACCAGACTATTATAGATGTCAGTCCCTCCTCTCACCAGACCAGACTATTATAGATGTCAGTCCCTCCTCTCACCAGACCAGACTATTATAGATGTCAGTCCCTCCTCTCACCAGACCAGACTATTATAGATGTCAGTCCCTCCTCTCACCAGACCAGACTATTATAGATGTCAGTCCCTCCTCTCACCAGACCAGACTATTATAGATGTCAGTCCCTCCTCTCACCAGACCAGACTATTATAGATGTCAGTCCCTCCTCTCACCAGACCAGACTATTATAGATGTCAGTCCCTCCTCTCACCAGACCAGACTATTATAGATGTCAGTCCCTCCTCTCACCAGACCAGACTATTATAGATGTCAGTCCCTCCTCTCACCAGACCAGACTATTATAGATGTCAGTCCCTCCTCTCACCAGACTATTATAGATGTCAGTCCCTCCTCTCACCAGACCAGACTATTATAGATGTCAGTCCCTCCTCTCACCAGACCAGACTATTATAGATGTCAGTCCCTCCTCTCACCAGACCAGACTATTATAGATGTCAGTCCCTCCTCTCACCAGACCAGACTATTATAGATGTCAGTCCCTCCTCTCACCAGACCAGACTATTATAGATGTCAGTCCCTCCTCTCACCAGACCAGACTATTATAGATGTCAGTCCCTCCTCTCACCAGACCAGACTATTATAGATGTCAGTCCCTCCTCTCACCAGACCAGACTATTATAGATGTCAGTCCCTCCTCTCACCAGACCAGACTATTATAGATGTCAGTCCCTCCTCTCACCAGACCAGACTATTATAGATGTCAGTCCCTCCTCTCACCAGACCAGACTATTATAGATGTCAGTCCCTCCTCTCACCAGACCAGACTATTATAGATGTCAGTCCCTCCTCTCACCAGACCAGACTATTATAGATGTCAGTCCCTCCTCTCACCAGACCAGACTATTATAGATGTCAGTCCCTCCTCTCACCAGACCAGACTATTATAGATGTCAGTCCCTCCTCTCACCAGACCAGACTATTATAGATGTCAGTCCCTCCTCTCACCAGACCAGACTATTATAGATGTCAGTCCCTCCTCTCACCAGACCAGACTATTATAGATGTCAGTCCCTCCTCTCACCAGACCAGACTATTATAGATGTCAGTCCCTCCTCTCACCAGACCAGACTATTATAGATGTCAGTCCCTCCTCTCACCAGACCAGACTATTATAGATGTCAGTCCCTCCTCTCACCAGACCAGACTATTATAGATGTCAGTCCCTCCTCTCACCAGACCAGACTATTATAGATGTCAGTCCCTCCTCTCACCAGACCAGACTATTATAGATGTCAGTCCCTCCTCTCACCAGACCAGACTATTATAGATGTCAGTCCCTCCTCTCACCAGACCAGACTATTATAGATGTCAGTCCCTCCTCTCACCAGACCAGACTATTATAGATGTCAGTCCCTCCTCTCACCAGACCAGACTATTATAGATGTCAGTCCCTCCTCTCACCAGACCAGACTATTATAGATGTCAGTCCCTCCTCTCACCAGACCAGACTATTATAGATGTCAGTCCCTCCTCTCACCAGACCAGACTATTATAGATGTCAGTCCCTCCTCTCACCAGACCAGACTATTATAGATGTCAGTCCCTCCTCTCACCAGACCAGACTATTATAGATGTCAGTCCCTCCTCTCACCAGACCAGACTATTATAGATGTCAGTCCCTCCTCTCACCAGACCAGACTATTATAGATGTCAGTCCCTCCTCTCACCAGACCAGACTATTATAGATGTCAGTCCCTCCTCTCACCAGACCAGACTATTATAGATGTCAGTCCCTCCTCTCACCAGACCAGACTATTATAGATGTCAGTCCCTCCTCTCACCAGACCAGACTATTATAGATGTCAGTCCCTCCTCTCACCAGACCAGACTATTATAGATGTCAGTCCCTCCTCTCACCAGACCAGACTATTATAGATGTCAGTCCCTCCTCTCACCAGACCAGACTATTATAGATGTCAGTCCCTCCTCTCACCAGACCAGACTATTATAGATGTCAGTCCCTCCTCTCACCAGACCAGACTATTATAGATGTCAGTCCCTCCTCTCACCAGACCAGACTATTATAGATGTCAGTCCCTCCTCTCACCAGACCAGACTATTATAGATGTCAGTCCCTCCTCTCACCAGACCAGACTATTATAGATGTCAGTCCCTCCTCTCACCAGACCAGACTATTATAGATGTCAGTCCCTCCTCTCACCAGACCAGACTATTATAGATGTCAGTCCCTCCTCTCACCAGACCAGACTATTATAGATGTCAGTCCCTCCTCTCACCAGACCAGACTATTATAGATGTCAGTCCCTCCTCTCACCAGACCAGACTATTATAGATGTCAGTCCCTCCTCTCACCAGACCAGACTATTATAGATGTCAGTCCCTCCTCTCACCAGACCAGACTATTATAGATGTCAGTCCCTCCTCTCACCAGACCAGACTATTATAGATGTCAGTCCCTCCTCTCACCAGACCAGACTATTATAGATGTCAGTCCCTCCTCTCACCAGACCAGACTATTATAGATGTCAGTCCCTCCTCTCACCAGACCAGACTATTATAGATGTCAGTCCCTCCTCTCACCAGACCAGACTATTATAGATGTCAGTCCCTCCTCTCACCAGACCAGACTATTATAGATGTCAGTCCCTCCTCTCACCAGACCAGACTATTATAGATGTCAGTCCCTCCTCTCACCAGACCAGACTATTATAGATGTCAGTCCCTCCTCTCACCAGACCAGACTATTATAGATGTCAGTCCCTCCTCTCACCAGACCAGACTATTATAGATGTCAGTCCCTCCTCTCACCAGACCAGACTATTATAGATGTCAGTCCCTCCTCTCACCAGACCAGACTATTATAGATGTCAGTCCCTCCTCTCACCAGACCAGACTATTATAGATGTCAGTCCCTCCTCTCACCAGACCAGACTATTATAGATGTCAGTCCCTCCTCTCACCAGACCAGACTATTATAGATGTCAGTCCCTCCTCTCACCAGACCAGACTATTATAGATGTCAGTCCCTCCTCTCACCAGACCAGACTATTATAGATGTCAGTCCCTCCTCTCACCAGACCAGACTATTATAGATGTCAGTCCCTCCTCTCACCAGACCAGACTATTATAGATGTCAGTCCCTCCTCTCACCAGACCAGACTATTATAGATGTCAGTCCCTCCTCTCACCAGACCAGACTATTATAGATGTCAGTCCCTCCTCTCACCAGACCAGACTATTATAGATGTCAGTCCCTCCTCTCACCAGACCAGACTATTATAGATGTCAGTCCCTCCTCTCACCAGACCAGACTATTATAGATGTCAGTCCCTCCTCTCACCAGACCAGACTATTATAGATGTCAGTCCCTCCTCTCACCAGACCAGACTATTATAGATGTCAGTCCCTCCTCTCACCAGACCAGACTATTATAGATGTCAGTCCCTCCTCTCACCAGACTATTATAGATATCAGTCCCTCCTCTCACCAGACCAGACTATTATAGATGTCAGTCCCTCCTCTCACCAGACCAGACTATTATAGATGTCAGTCCCTCCTCTCACCAGACCAGACTATTATAGATGTCAGTCCCTCCTCTCACCAGACCAGACTATTATAGATGTCAGTCCCTCCTCTCACCAGACCAGACTATTATAGATGTCAGTCCCTCCTCTCACCAGACCAGACTATTATAGATGTCAGTCCCTCCTCTCACCAGACCAGACTATTATAGATGTCAGTCCCTCCTCTCACCAGACCAGACTATTATAGATATCAGTCCCTCTTCTCACCAGACCAGACTATTATAGATGTCAGTCCCCCCTCTCACCAGACCAGACTATTATAGATGTCAGTCTCTCCTCTCACCAGGCCAGGGTGAGTTGTGGGGCAACCAGACTATTATAGATGTCAGTCCCTCCTCTCACCAGAAGGAGTTGGGACCAGACTATTATAGATGTCAGTCCCTCCTCTCACCAGACCAGACTATTATAGATGTCAGTCCCTCCTCTCACCAGACCAGACTATTATAGATGTCAGTCCCTCCTCTCACCAGACCAGACTATTATAGATGTCAGTCCCTCCTCTCACCAGACCAGACTATTATAGATGTCAGTCCCTCCTCTCACCAGACCAGACTATTATAGATGTCAGTCCCTCCTCTCACCAGACCAGACTATTATAGATGTCAGTCCCTCCTCTCACCAGACCAGACTATTATAGATGTCAGTCCCTCCTCTCACCAGACCAGACTATTATAGATGTCAGTCCCTCCTCTCACCAGACCAGACTATTATAGATGTCAGTCCCTCCTCTCACCAGACCAGACTATTATAGATGTCAGTCCCTCCTCTCACCAGACCAGACTATTATAGATGTCAGTCCCTCCTCTCACCAGACCAGACTATTATAGATGTCAGTCCCTCCTCTCACCAGACCAGACTATTATAGATGTCAGTCCCTCCTCTCACCAGACCAGACTATTATAGATGTCAGTCCCTCCTCTCACCAGACCAGACTATTATAGATGTCAGTCCCTCCTCTCACCAGACCAGACTATTATAGATGTCAGTCCCTCCTCTCACCAGACCAGACTATTATAGATGTCAGTCCCTCCTCTCACCAGACCAGACTATTATAGATGTCAGTCCCTCCTCTCACCAGACCAGACTATTATAGATGTCAGTCCCTCCTCTCACCAGACCAGACTATTATAGATGTCAGTCCCTCCTCTCACCAGACCAGACTATTATAGATGTCAGTCCCTCCTCTCACCAGACCAGACTATTATAGATGTCAGTCCCTCCTCTCACCAGACCAGACTATTATAGATGTCAGTCCCTCCTCTCACCAGACCAGACTATTATAGATGTCAGTCCCTCCTCTCACCAGACCAGACTATTATAGATGTCAGTCCCTCCTCTCACCAGACCAGACTATTATAGATGTCAGTCCCTCCTCTCACCAGACCAGACTATTATAGATGTCAGTCCCTCCTCTCACCAGACCAGACTATTATAGATGTCAGTCCCTCCTCTCACCAGACCAGACTATTATAGATGTCAGTCCCTCCTCTCACCAGACCAGACTATTATAGATGTCAGTCCCTCCTCTCACCAGACCAGACTATTATAGATGTCAGTCCCTCCTCTCACCAGACCAGACTATTATAGATGTCAGTCCCTCCTCTCACCAGACCAGACTATTATAGATGTCAGTCCCTCCTCTCACCAGACCAGACTATTATAGATGTCAGTCCCTCCTCTCACCAGACCAGACTATTATAGATGTCAGTCCCTCCTCTCACCAGACCAGACTATTATAGATGTCAGTCCCTCCTCTCACCAGACCAGACTATTATAGATGTCAGTCCCTCCTCTCACCAGACCAGACTATTATAGATGTCAGTCCCTCCTCTCACCAGACCAGACTATTATAGATGTCAGTCCCTCCTCTCACCAGACCAGACTATTATAGATGTCAGTCCCTCCTCTCACCAGACCAGACTATTATAGATGTCAGTCCCTCCTCTCACCAGACCAGACTATTATAGATGTCAGTCCCTCCTCTCACCAGACCAGACTATTATAGATGTCAGTCCCTCCTCTCACCAGACCAGACTATTATAGATGTCAGTCCCTCCTCTCACCAGACCAGACTATTATAGATGTCAGTCCCTCCTCTCACCAGATTAGACTATTATAGATGTCAGTCCCTCCTCTCACCAGACCAGACTATTATAGATGTCAGTCCCTCCTCTCACCAGACCAGACTATTATAGATGTCAGTCCCTCCTCTCACCAGGCCAGACTATTATAGATGTCAGTCCCTCCTCTCACCAGGCCAGACTATTATAGATGTCAGTCCCTCCTCTCACCAGATGTGTGAACCAGACTATTATAGATGTCAGTCCCTCCTCTCACCAGACCAGACTATTATAGATGTCAGTCCCTCCTCTCACCAGACCAGACTATTATAGATGTCAGTCCCTCCTCTCACCAGACCAGACTATTATAGATGTCAGTCCCTCCTCTCACCAGACCAGACTATTATAGATGTCAGTCCCTCCTCTCACCAGACCAGACTATTATAGATGTCAGTCCCTCCTCTCACCAGACCAGACTATTATAGATGTCAGTCCCTCCTCTCACCAGGTCCCTACCAGACTATTATAGATGTCAGTCCCCCTCTCACCAGACTATACAGACGTCAGTCCCCTCTCACCAGACCAGACTATTATAGATGTCAGTCCCTCCTCTCACCAGACCAGACTATTATAGATGTCAGTCCCTCCTCTCACCAGACCAGACTATTATAGATGTCAGTCCCTCCTCTCACCAGACCAGACTATTATAGATGTCAGTCCCTCCTCTCACCAGACCAGACTATTATAGATGTCAGTCCCTCCTCTCACCAGACCAGACTATTATAGATGTCAGTCCCTCCTCTCACCAGACCAGACTATTATAGATGTCAGTCCCTCCTCTCACCAGACCAGACTATTATAGATGTCAGTCCCTCCTCTCACCAGACCAGACTATTATAGACGTCAGTCCCTCCTCTCACCAGACCAGACTATTATAGATGTCAGTCCCTCCTCTCACCAGACCAGACTATTATAGATGTCAGTCCCTCCTCTCACCAGACCAGACTATTATAGACGTCAGTCCCTCCTCTCACCAGACCAGACTATTATAGATGTCAGTCCCTCCTCTCACCAGACCAGACTATTATAGATGTCAGTCCCTCCTCTCACCAGACCAGACTATTATAGATGTCAGTCCCTCCTCTCACCAGACCAGACTATTATAGATGTCAGTCCCTCCTCTCACCAGACCAGACTATTATAGATGTCAGTCCCTCCTCTCACCAGACCAGACTATTATAGATGTCAGTCCCTCCTCTCACCAGACCAGACTATTATAGATGTCAGTCCCTCCTCTCACCAGACCAGACTATTATAGATGTCAGTCCCTCCTCTCACCAGACCAGACTATTATAGATGTCAGTCCCTCCTCTCGAGACCAGACTATTATAGATGTCAGTCCCTCCTCTCACCAGACCAGACTATTATAGATGTCAGTCCCTCCTCTCACCAGACCAGACTATTATAGATGTCAGTCCCTCCTCTCACCAGACCAGACTATTATAGATGTCAGTCCCTCCTCTCACCAGACCAGACTATTATAGACGTCAGTCCCTCCTCTCACCAGACCAGACTATTATAGATGTCAGTCCCTCCTCTCACCAGACCAGACTATTATAGATGTCAGTCCCTCCTCTCACCAGACCAGACTATTATAGATGTCAGTCCCTCCTCTCACCAGACCAGACTATTATAGATGTCAGTCCCTCCTCTCACCAGACCAGACTATTATAGATGTCAGTCCCTCCTCTCACCAGACCAGACTATTATAGATGTCAGTCCCTCCTCTCACCAGACCAGACTATTATAGATGTCAGTCCCTCCTCTCACCAGACCAGACTATTATAGATGTCAGTCCCTCCTCTCACCAGACCAGACTATTATAGATGTCAGTCCCTCCTCTCACCAGACCAGACTATTATAGATGTCAGTCCCTCCTCTCACCAGACCAGACTATTATAGATGTCAGTCCCTCCTCTCACCAGACCAGACTATTATAGATGTCAGTCCCTCCTCTCACCAGACCAGACTATTATAGATGTCAGTCCCTCCTCTCACCAGACCAGACTATTATAGATGTCAGTCCCTCCTCTCACCAGACCAGACTATTATAGATGTCAGTCCCTCCTCTCACCAGACCAGACTATTATAGATGTCAGTCCCTCCTCTCACCAGACCAGACTATTATAGATGTCAGTCCCTCCTCTCACCAGACCAGACTATTATAGATGTCAGTCCCTCCTCTCACCAGACCAGACTATTATAGATGTCAGTCCCTCCTCTCACCAGACCAGACTATTATAGATGTCAGTCCCTCCTCTCACCAGACCAGACTATTATAGATGTCAGTCCCTCCTCTCACCAGACCAGACTATTATAGATGTCAGTCCCTCCTCTCACCAGACCAGACTATTATAGATGTCAGTCCCTCCTCTCACCAGACCAGACTATTATAGATGTCAGTCCCTCCTCTCACCAGACCAGACTATTATAGATGTCAGTCCCTCCTCTCACCAGACCAGACTATTATAGATGTCAGTCCCTCCTCTCACCAGACCAGACTATTATAGATGTCAGTCCCTCCTCTCACCAGACCAGACTATTATAGATGTCAGTCCCTCCTCTCACCAGACCAGACTATTATAGATGTCAGTCCCTCCTCTCACCAGACCAGACTATTATAGATGTCAGTCCCTCCTCTCACCAGACCAGACTATTATAGATGTCAGTCCCTCCTCTCACCAGACCAGACTATTATAGATGTCAGTCCCTCCTCTCACCAGACCAGACTATTATAGATGTCAGTCCCTCCTCTCACCAGACCAGACTATTATAGATGTCAGTCCCTCCTCTCACCAGACCAGACTATTATAGATGTCAGTCCCTCCTCTCACCAGACCAGACTATTATAGATGTCAGTCCCTCCTCTCACCAGACCAGACTATTATAGATGTCAGTCCCTCCTCTCACCAGACCAGACTATTATAGATGTCAGTCCCTCCTCTCACCAGACCAGACTATTATAGATGTCAGTCCCTCCTCTCACCAGACCAGACTATTATAGATGTCAGTCCCTCCTCTCACCAGACCAGACTATTATAGATGTCAGTCCCTCCTCTCACCAGACTATTATAGATGTCAGTCCCTCCTCTCACCAGACCAGACTATTATAGATGTCAGTCCCTCCTCTCACCAGACCAGACTATTATAGATGTCAGTCCCTCCTCTCACCAGACCAGACTATTATAGATGTCAGTCCCTCCTCTCACCAGACCAGACTATTATAGATGTCAGTCCCTCCTCTCACCAGACCAGACTATTATAGATGTCAGTCCCTCCTCTCACCAGACCAGACTATTATAGATGTCAGTCCCTCCTCTCACCAGACCAGACTATTATAGATGTCAGTCCCTCCTCTCACCAGACCAGACTATTATAGATGTCAGTCCCTCCTCTCACCAGACCAGACTATTATAGATGTCAGTCCCTCCTCTCACCAGACCAGACTATTATAGATGTCAGTCCTCCTCTCACCAGACCAGACTATTATAGATGTCAGTCCCTCCTCTCACCAGACCAGACTATTATAGATGTCAGTCCCTCCTCTCACCAGACCAGACTATTATAGATGTCAGTCCCTCCTCTCACCAGACCAGACTATTATAGATGTCAGTCCCTTCTCTCACCAGACCAGACTATTATAGATGTCAGTCCCTCCTCTCACCAGACCAGACTATTATAGATGTCAGTCCCTCCTCTCACCAGAACAGGGTGAGTTGTGGGGCAACCAGACTATTATAGATGTCAGTCCCTCCTCTCACCAGACCAGACTATTATAGATGTCAGTCCCTCCTCTCACCAGACCAGACTATTATAGATGTCAGTCCCTCCTCTCACCAGACCAGACTATTATAGATGTCAGTCCCTCCTCTCACCAGACCAGACTATTATAGATGTCAGTCCCTCCTCTCACCAGACCAGACTATTATAGATGTCAGTCCCTCCTCTCACCAGACCAGACTATTATAGATGTCAGTCCCTCCTCTCACCAGACCAGACTATTATAGATGTCAGTCCCTCCTCTCACCAGACCAGACTATTATAGATGTCAGTCCCTCCTCTCACCAGACCAGACTATTATAGATGCTCAGTCCCTCCTCTCACCAGACCAGACTATTATAGATGTCAGTCCCTCCTCTCACCAGACCAGACTATTATAGATGTCAGTCCCTCCTCTCACCAGACCAGACTATTATAGATGTCAGTCCCTCCTCTCACCAGACCAGACTATTATAGATGTCAGTCCCTCCTCTCACCAGACCAGACTATTATAGATGTCAGTCCCTCCTCTCACCAGACCAGACTATTATAGATGTCAGTCCCTCCTCTCACCAGACCAGACTATTATAGATGTCCAGTCCCTCCTCTCACCAGACCAGACTATTATAGATGTCAGTCCCTCCTCTCACCAGACCAGACTATTATAGACGTCAGTCCCTCCTCTCACCAGACCAGACTATTATAGATGTCAGTCCCTCCTCTCACCAGACCAGACTATTATAGATGTCAGTCCTCCTCTCACCAGACCAGACTATTATAGATGTCAGTCCCTCCTCTCACCAGACCAGACTATTATAGATGTCAGTCCCTCCTCTCACCAGACCAGACTATTATAGATGTCAGTCCTCCTCTCACCAGACCAGACTATTATAGATGTCAGTCCCTCCTCTCACCAGACCAGACTATTATAGATGTCAGTCCCTCCTCTCACCAGACCAGACTATTATAGATGTCAGTCCCTCCTCTCACCAGACCAGACTATTATAGATGTCAGTCCCTCCTCTCACCAGACCAGACTATTATAGATGTCAGTCCCTCCTCTCACCAGACCAGACTATTATAGATGTCAGTCCTCCTCTCACCAGACCAGACTATTATAGATGTCAGTCCCTCCTCTCACCAGACCAGACTATTATAGATGTCAGTCCCTCCTCTCACCAGACCAGACTATTATAGATGTCAGTCCCTCCTCTCACCAGACCAGACTATTATAGATGTCAGTCCCTCCTCTCACCAGACCAGACTATTATAGATGTCAGTCCCTCCTCTCACCAGACCAGACTATTATAGATGTCGGTCCCTCCTCTCACCAGACCAGACTATTATAGATGTCAGTCCCTCCTCTCACCAGACCAGACTATTATAGATGTCAGTCCCTCCTCTCACCAGACCAGACTATTATAGATGTCAGTCCCTCCTCTCACCAGACCAGACTATTATAGATGTCAGTCCCTCCTCTCACCAGACCAGACTATTATAGATGTCAGTCCCTCCTCTCACCAGACCAGACTATTATAGATGTCAGTCCCTCCTCTCACCAGACCAGACTATTATAGATGTCAGTCCCTCCTCTCACCAGACCAGACTATTATAGATGTCAGTCCCTCCTCTCACCAGACCAGACTATTATAGATGTCAGTCCCTCCTCTCACCAGACCAGACTATTATAGATGTCAGTCCCTCCTCTCACCAGACCAGACTATTATAGATGTCAGTCCCTCCTCTCACCAGACCAGACTATTATAGATGTCAGTCCCTCCTCTCACCAGACCAGACTATTATAGATGTCAGTCCCTCCTCTCACCAGACCAGACTATTATAGATGTCAGTCCCTCCTCTCACCAGACCAGACTATTATAGATGTCAGTCCCTCCTCTCACCAGACCAGACTATTATAGATGTCAGTCCCTCCTCTCACCAGACCAGACTATTATAGATGTCAGTCCCTCCTCTCACCAGACCAGACTATTATAGATGTCAGTCCCTCCTCTCACCAGACCAGACTATTATAGATGTCAGTCCCTCCTCTCACCAGACCAGACTATTATAGATGTCAGTCCCTCCTCTCACCAGACCAGACTATTATAGATGTCAGTCCCTCCTCTCACCAGACCAGACTATTATAGATGTCAGTCCCTCCTCTCACCAGACCAGACTATTATAGATGTCAGTCCCTCCTCTCACCAGACCAGACTATTATAGATGTCGGTCCCTCCTCTCACCAGACCAGACTATTATAGATGTCAGTCCCTCCTCTCACCAGACCAGACTATTATAGATGTCAGTCCCTCCTCTCACCAGACCAGACTATTATAGATGTCAGTCCCTCCTCTCACCGAGACCAGACTATTATAGATGTCAGTCCCTCCTCTCACCAGACCAGACTATTATAGATGTCAGTCCCTCCTCTCACCAGACCAGACTATTATAGATGTCAGTCCCTCCTCTCACCAGACCAGACTATTATAGATGTCAGTCCCTCCTCTCACCAGACCAGACTATTATAGATGTCAGTCCCTCCTCTCACCAGACCAGACTATTATAGATGTCCAGTCCCTCCTCTCACCAGACCAGACTATTATAGATGTCAGTCCCTCCTCTCACCAGACCAGACTATTATAGATGTCAGTCCCTCCTCTCACCAGACCAGACTACTATAGATGTCGGTCCCTCCTCTCACCAGACCAGACTTATAGATGTCAGTCCCTCCTCTCACCAGACCAGACTATTATAGATGTCAGTCCTCCTCTCACCAGACCAGACTATTATAGATGTCGGTCCCTCCTCTCACCAGACCAGACTATTATAGATGTCAGTCCCTCCTCTCACCAGACCAGACTATTATAGATGTCAGTCCCTCCTCTCACCAGACCAGACTATTATAGATGTCAGTCCCTCCTCTCACCAGACCAGACTATTATAGATGTCAGTCCCTCCTCTCACCAGACCAGACTATTATAGATGTCAGTCCCTCCTCTCACCAGACCAGACTATTATAGATGTCAGTCCCTCCTCTCACCAGACCAGACTATTATAGATGTCAGTCCCTCCTCTCACCAGACCAGACTATTGTAGATGTCAGTCCCTCCTCTCACCAGACCAGACTACTATAGATGTCAGTCCCTCCTCTCACCAGACCAGACTATTATAGATGTCAGTCCCTCCTCTCACCAGACCAGACTATTATAGATGTCAGTCCCTCCTCTCACCAGACCAGACTATTATAGATGTCAGTCCCTCCTCTCACCAGACCAGACTATTATAGATGTCGGTGCCTCCTCTCACCAGACCAGACTATTATAGATGTCAGTCCCTCCTCTCACCAGACCAGACTATTATAGATGTCAGTGCCTCCTCTCACCAGACCAGACTATTATAGATGTCAATCCCTCCTCTCACCAGACCAGACTATTATAGATGTCAGTCCCTCCTCTCACCAGACCAGACTATTATAGATGTCAGTCCCTCCTCTCACCAGACCAGACTATTATAGATGTCAGTCCCTCCTCTCACCAGACCAGACTATTATAGATGTCAGTCCCTCCTCTCACCAGACCAGACTATTATAGATGTCAGTCCCTCCTCTCACCAGACCAGACTATTATAGATGTCAGTCCCTCCTCTCACCAGACCAGACTATTATAGATGTCAGTCCCTCCTCTCACCAGACCAGACTATTATAGATGTCAGTCCCTCCTCTCACCAGACCAGACTATTATAGATGTCAGTCCCTCCTCTCACCAGACCAGACTATTATAGGATGTCAGTCCTCCTCTCACCAGACCAGACTATTATAGATGTCAGTCCCTCCTCTCACCAGACCAGACTATTATAGATGTCAGTCCCTCCTCTCACCAGACCAGACTATTATAGATGTCAGTCCCTCCTCTCACCAGACCAGACTATTATAGATGTCAGTCCCTCCTCTCACCAGACCAGACTATTATAGATGTCAGTCCCTCCTCTCACCAGACCAGACTATTATAGATGTCAGTCCCTCCTCTCACCAGACCAGACTATTATAGATGTCAGTCCCTCCTCTCACCAGACCAGACTATTATAGATGTCAGTCCCTCCTCTCACCAGACCAGACTATTATAGATGTCGGTCCCTCCTCTCACCAGACCAGACTATTATAGATGTCAGTCCCTCCTCTCACCAGACCAGACTATTATAGATGTCAGTCCCTCCTCTCACCAGACCAGACTATTATAGATGTCAGTCCCTCCTCTCCACCAGACCAGACTATTATAGATGTCAGTCCCTCCTCTCACCAGACCAGACTATTATAGATGTCAGTCCCTCCTCTCACCAGACCAGACTATTATAGATGTCAGTCCCTCCTCTCACCAGACCAGACTATTATAGATGTCAGTCCCTCCTCTCACCAGACCAGACTATTATAGATGTCAGTCCCTCCTCTCACCAGACCAGACTATTATAGATGTCAGTCCCTCCTCTCACCAGACCAGACTATTATAGATGTCAGTCCCTCCTCTCACCAGACCAGACTATTATAGATGTCAGTCCCTCCTCTCACCAGACCAGACTATTATAGATGTCAGTCCCTCCTCTCACCAGACCAGACTATTATAGATGTCAGTCCCTCCTCTCACCAGACCAGACTATTATAGATGTCAGTCCCTCCTCTCAGACCAGACTATTATAGATGTCAGTGCCTCCTCTCACCAGACCAGACTATTATAGATGTCAGTCCCTCCTCTCACCAGACCAGACTATTATAGATGCTCGGTCCCTCCTCTCACCAGACCAGACTATTATAGATGTCAGTCCCTCCTCTCACCAGACCAGACTATTATAGATGTCAGTCCCTCCTCTCACCAGGCCAGTCTTTATAGATGTCAGTCCCTCCTCTCACAGACCAGACTATTATAGATGTCAGTCCCTCCTCTCACCAGACCAGACTATTATAGATGTCAGTCCCTCCTCTCACCAGACCAGACTATTATAGATGTCAGTCCCTCCTCTCACCAGACCAGACTATTATAGATGTCAGTCCCTCCTCTCACCAGACCAGACTATTATAGATGTCAGTCCCTCCTCTCACCAGACCAGACTATTATAGATGTCAGTCCCTCCTCTCACCAGACCAGACTATTATAGATGTCAGTCCCTCCTCTCACCAGACCAGACTATTATAGATGTCAGTCCCTCCTCTCACCAGACCAGACTATTATAGATGTCAGTCCCTCCTCTCACCAGACTATTATAGATGTCAGTCCCTCCTCTCACCAGACCAGACTATTATAGATGTCAGTGCCTCCTCTCACCAGACCAGACTATTATAGATGTCAGTCCCTCCTCTCACCAGACCAGACTATTATAGATGTCAGTCCCTCCTCTCACCAGACCAGACTATTATAGATGTCAGTCTCTCCTCTTACCAGGCCAGACTATTATAGATGTCAGTGACTCCTCTCACCAGAAAAGGGTGAGTTGTGGGTATACCAGACAATTATAGCTGTCAGTCCCTCCTCTCACCAGACCAGACTATTATAGATGTCAGTCCCTCCTCTCACCAGACCAGACTATTATAGATGTCAGTCCCTCCTCTCACCAGACCAGACTATTATAGATGTCAGTCCCTCCTCTCACCAGACCAGACTATTATAGATGTCGGTCCCTCCTCTCACCAGACCAGACTATTATAGACGTCAGTCCCTCCTCTCACCAGACCAGACTATTATAGGTGTCCAGTCCCTCCTCTCACCAGACCAGACTATTATAGATGTCAGTCCCTCCTCTCACCAGACCAGACTATTATAGTGTCCAGTCCCTCCTCTCACCGACCAACTATTATAGACGTCAGTCCCTCCTCTCACCAGACCAGACTATTATAGACGTCAGTCCCTCCTCTCACCAACCAGACTACTATAGATGTCAGTCCCTCCTCTCACCAACCAGACTATTATAGATGTCAGTCCCTCCTCTCACCAGCCAGGATTGATACCAGACTATTATAGATGTCAGTCCCTCTCTCACCCAACTTTATAGTGTCAGTCCCTCTCTCACCAGACCAGACTATTATAGATGTCAGTCCCTCCTCTCACCAGACCAGACTATTATAGACGTCAGTCCACTCCTCTCACCAGACCAGACTATTATAGATGTCGTCCCTCCTCTCACCAGACCAGACTATTATAGATGTCAGTCCCTCCTCTCACCAGACCAGACTATTATAGATGTCAGTGCCTCCTCTCACCAGACCAGACTATTATAGATGTCAGTCCCTCCTCTCACCAGACCAGACTAGTATAGATGTCAGTCCCTCCTCTCACCAGACCAGACTATTATAGATGTCAGTCCTCCTCTCACCAGACCAGACTATTATAGATGTCAGTCCCTCCTCTCACCAGACCAGACTATTATAGACGTCAGTCCCTCCTCTCACCAAACCAGACTATTATAGATGTCAGTCCCTCCTCTCACCGGACCAGACTACTATAGATGTCAGTCCCTCCTCTCACCAGACCAGACTATTATAGGATGTCAGTCCCTCCTCTCTCCAGACCAGACTATTATAGATGTCAGTCCCTCCTCTCCCACCAGACCAGACTATTATAGATGTCAGTCCCTCCTCTCACCAGACCAGACTATTATAGACGTCAGTCCCTCCATCTCACCAGACCAGACTATTATAGATGTCAGTCCCTCCTCTCACCAGACCAGACTATTATAGATGTCAGTCCCTCCTCTCACCAGACCAGACTATTATAGATGTCAGTCCCTCCTCTCACCAGACCAGACTATTATAGATCATCCTCCTCTCACCAGACCAGACTATTATAGATGTCAGTCCTCTCTCACCAGACCAGACTAGTATAGATGTCAGTCCCTCCTCTCACCAACCAGACTATTATAGATGTCAGTCCCTCCTCTCACCAAACCAGACTATTATAGATGTCAGTCCCTCCTCTCACCAGACCAGACTATTATAGGCGTCAGTCCCTCCTCTCACCAGACCAGACTATTATAGATGTCAGTCCCTCCCTCTCACCAGACCAGACTATTATAGATGTCAGTCCCTCCTCTCACCAGACCAGACTATTATAGACGTCAGTCCCTCCTCTCACCAGACCAGACTATTATAGACGTCAGTCCCTCCTCTCACCAGACCAGACTATTATAGATGTCAGTCCCTCCTCTCACCAGACCAGACTATTATAGACGTCAGTCCCTCCTCTCTACACCAGACTTTGTAGGTGTCAGTCCCTCCTCTCACCAGACCAACTTCATAGATGTCAGTCCCTCCTCTCACCAGACCAGACTATTATAGATGTCAGTCCCTCCTCTCACCAGACCAACATTATAATGCTCAGTCCCTCCTCTCACCAGACCAGACTATTATAGATGTCAGTCCCTCCTCTCACCCAACATTATAGATGTCCAGTCCCTCCTCTCACCAACCAACTACTATAGATGTCAGTCCCTCCTCTCACCAGACTATTATAGACGTCAGTCCCTCCTCTCACCAGACCAGACTATTATAGACGTCGTCCCTCCTCTCACCAGACCAGACTATTATAGATGTCAGTCCTCCTCTCACCAGACCAGACTAGTATCGATGTCAGTCCCTCCTCTCACCAGACCAGACTATTATAGGTGTCCAGTCCCTCCTCTCACCAGACCAGACTATTATAGATGTCAGTCCCTCCTCTCACCAGACCAGACTATTATAGATGTCAGTCCCTCCTCTCACCAGACCAGACTATTATAGATGTCAGTCCCTCCTCTCACCAGACCAGACTATTATAGATGTCAGTCCCTCCTCTCACCAGACCAGACTATTATAGATGTCAGTCCCTCCTCTACCAACCAGACTATTATAGATGTCAGTCCTCCTCTCACCAACCAGACTATTATAGATGTCAGTCCCTCCTCTCACCAGACCAGACTGTTATAGATGTCAGTCCCTCCTCTCCCCAGACCAGACTATTATAGGTGTCAGTCCCTCCTCTCACCAGACCAGGCTATTATAGATGTAGTCCCTCTCTCACCAGACCAGACTATTATAGATGTCAGTCCCTCTCTCACCAGACCAGACTATTATAGATGTCCAGTCCTCCTCTACCAGACCAGACTATTATAGATGTCAGTGCCTCCTCTCACCAGACCAGACTATTATAGATGTCCAGTCCCTCCTCTCACCAGACCAGACTATTATAGATGTCAGTCCCTCCTCTCACCAGACCAGACTATTATAGGCGTCGGTCCCTCCTCTCACCAGACCAGACTACTATAGATGTCGGTCCCTCCTCTCACCAGACCAGACTATTATAGGCGTCCAGTCCCCTCCTCTCACCAGACCAGACTATTATAGATGCTCAGTCCCTCCTCTCACCAGACCAGACTATTATAGATGCTCAGTGCCTCTCTCACCAGACCAGACTATTATAGATGTCAGTCCCTCCTCTCACCAGACCAGACTAGTATAGACGCTCAGTCCCTCCTCTCACCAGACCACCTCTCTCTCCGACCACTATAGTGTCAGTCCCTCTCCTCTCACCAGCCAGACTATTATAGACGTCAGTGCCTCCTCTCTCCGACCAGACTATCTGCGGTGTCAGTCCTCCTCTCCCACCAGACCAGACTATTATAGATGCTCCAGTCCCTCCTCTCACAACCAGACCATTGTAGATGTCAGCTCCTCTCACCAGACCAGACTATTATAGACGTCAGTCCCTCCTCTCTCCAGACCAGACTATTATAGGCGTCAGTCCCTCCTCTCACCAACCAGACTAGTATTAGATGTCAGTCCCTCACTCTCACCAGACCAGACTATTATAGGCGTCAGTCCCTCCTCTCACCAACCAGACTATTAATAGACGCTCAGTCCCTCCTCTCACCAGACCAGACTCCTATAGATGTCAGTCCCTCCTCTCACCAACCAGACTATTATAGACGTCAGTCCCTCCTCTCACCAGACCAGACTACTATAGGCGTCAGTCCCTCCCTCACCAGACCAGACTACTATAGATGTCAGTCCCTCCTCTCACCACACTTTACCAGACTATTATAGATGTAGTCCCTCCTCTCACCAGAAGGGTATCCAACTATTATAGATGTCAGTCCCTCCTCTCACCAGACCAGACTATTATAGATGTCAGTCCCTCCTCTCACCAGACCAGACTATTATAGATGTCAGTCCCTCCTCTCACCAGACCAATATTATAGATGTCGTCCTCCTCTCACCAGGCCAGACTATTATAGGCGCTCCAGTTCCTCTCACCAACCAGACTATTATAGATGTCAGTCCACTCCTCTCACCAACCAGACTATTATAGATGTCGTGCCCTCCTCTCACCAGACCAGACTATTATAGATGTCCAGTCCCTCCTCTCACCAGACCAGACTATTATAGATGTACAGTCCCTCCTCTCACCAGACCAGACCGCTATAGGTGTCCAGTTCCCTCCTCTCACCAGAGCAGACTATTATAGACGTCAGTCCCTCCTCTCACCAGACCAGACTACTTATAGATGTCAGTGCCTCCTCTCTCCAGACCAGTCTATTATAGGCGTCAGTCCCTCCTCTCACCAGACCAGACTCCAATAGATGTCAGTCCCTCCTCTCACCAGACCAGACTAGTATAGATCGGCTCAGTCCCTCCTCTCACCAGACCGGACTAGTTGTAGATGTCAGTCCCTCCTCTCCCACCAGACCAGACTAGTATTGGGCGTCAGTCCCTCCTCTCACCAGACCAGACTATTATGGGTGATCAGTCCCTCCTCTCACCAGACCAGACCATTATAGATGTCAATTGCCTCCTCTGAGCGATCAGTCTCTTTCGTCTCACCAACCAGAATGTGCCAGAGACGTGGTCCCTCCTCTCCCACCAGACCAGACTATTATAGACGCTCAGTCCCCCCTCTCACCAGACCGGACTCCCATAGATGTCAGTCCCTCCTCTCACCAGACCAGACAATTATAGGCGTCCAGTCCCTCCTCTCACCAGACCAGACTTCTTATAGACCTCCAGTCCCTCACTCTCACCAGACCAGACTGGCGGGCATCAATGTCATCCCTGCCTCTCACCAGACCAGACTATTATAGATGTCCAGTGCCTCCCTCTCTCCTTAGCCAGACTATTATAATCTCAGTCCCTCTCTCACCAGACATTATAGATGTCAGTCCACTCCTCTCACCAGACCAGACTAGCCCTGTGAAGATGTCCCGGTCCCTCCCTCTCACCAGACCAGGCCATAGATGTAAGTGAACCTCCTCTCCACCCAGACCAGACCTATCATAGATGTCCCGGTCCCACTCCTCTCACCAGACCAGACCATGTATAGGCGTCAGTCTCATCGTCTCACCAGACCAGACTATTATAGACCTCCAGTCCCACTCCTCTCACCCAGACCAGACTGGCCACGTCAGTCCCTCCCTCACCAGACCAGACTGCTGCTGAGACGTCAGTCCACTCCTCTCACCAGACCAGACTAGTATAGACGTCAGTACCCTCCTCTCCCCAGACCAGACTATGTATAGATCTCAGTCCCTCCTCTCCCACCAGACCAGACTATTATTATAGATGTCGGTCCCTCCTCTCACCCAGACCAGACTCGCCCATAGGCGCCAGTGCCTCCATCTCACCAGACTAGACTAGCCCATAGATGTCGGTCCCTCCTCTCACCAGACCAGACTATTATAGACGTCAGTTCCTCCTCTCACCATTGACCAGACTATTATAGACGTCAGTCCCTCCATCTCACCAGACCAGACTTCATCATAGATGTCCAGTCGCTCCTCTCCACCAGACCAGACTAGCCCATAGATGTCAGTCCCTCGTCTCACCAGACAGACTATTATAGACGTCCAGTCCCCCCTCTCACCAGACCAGACTATTATAGATGTCAGTCCCTCACTCTCCACCAGACCAGACTAGTATAGATGCTCAGTGCCTCACTCATCTCACCGAACCAGACTATTATAGATGGTCAGTCCCTCACTCTCCCACCAGACCAGACTATTACTAGATGTCCAGTCCCTCCAGCTCACCAGACCAGACTATCATTATAGATGTCAGTCCCTACTCTCACCAGACCAGACTAGCCCATAGAGGCGTCAGTCCCTCCTCTCACCAGACCAAACCATTATAGAGCGTCAGTCCCTCGTCTCACCAGACCGGACTATTATGAGACGTCAGTCCCCTCCTCTGCAGACCAGACTAGTATGACGTCGGTCCCTCACTCTCCACCGGAGTGACCAGGCTATTATAGATGTCAGTCCCTCCTCTCCACCAGACCAGACTAGTATAGATGTCAGTCCCTCCTCTCCCCTGGACCAGACTAGTTAGATGTCAGTCCCTCCATCTCACCAGACCAGACTATTATAGATCTCAGTGCCTCCTCTCCCACCCAGACCAGACTAGTATAGATGATCAGTCCCTCTCTCACCAGACCAGACTATTATAGACGTCAGTCTCTCGTCTCCACCAGGCCAGGGCTCTTATAGGCGTCGTAGTCCCTCACTCTCACCAGACCCAGACCCCTTAGCCTAGAGCGTCAGTGCCACTCCTCTCGACCAGACCAGACTATTATAGGTGTCCAGTCCCTCCTCTCACCAGACCAGACTATGTATAGGCGTCCAGTCTCTGCCACTCACCAGACCAGACTGTTATAGATCTCTAGTCCCTCCTCTCCCACCCAGACCAGACTATTATAGATGTCCAGTCCTCACTCTCACCAGACCAGACCATTATAGATGTCCAGTCTCTTCGTCTCACCAGAGCAGACTATTATAGACATCAGTCCCTCCTCTCACCAGACCAGACTATTATAGGCGTCAGTCCCTCCTCTCAACAGACCAGACTAGCCACAGATGTCAGTCCTCCTCTCACCAGACCAGACTGAGGCTGTCAGTCCCTCCCTCTCCACCAGACCAGACTATTATAGACCTCAGTCCCTCCTTTTTCTCACCAGACCAGACTATTATAGATGTCAGTCCCTCCTCTCCACCAGACCAGACTATTATAGACGTCAGTACCTTCTCTCACCAGACAGACTATTGTAGATGTCAGTCCCTCCTCTCACCAGACCAGACTATTATAAGGTATCGTCTCCTCTCCTGAACTAGACTATTAT